>NC_049988.1:7893979-7999184 GCF_000003815.2 Branchiostoma floridae | reverse complement strand
TCTATTACATAGTCAGCCCACTCCCATGATCTAACTATTACTTTTTGCCCCACTGGGCTAAGTACAGGTCACACGGTAAGAATCACATATATGTAACAATGGAAACAATCATACACATCTATATATGCAGATGTGCGTCTAATCTATTCTAGGACATTCGACTTCCTCTCGCTTCTTGGTAATTGCATAAATGTAGCTAGCTGTATGGTTCGTTAGAGTTGGTTTATCAAAAGCTGTCAGGAATATAAATTTCTCTTTACTGTTCAAGTGTCTAAAGTGGGGATATTTACTTAACACATAGTCAAATAAAATGTTCCTATCGCTATCATACAAAGGACAATCCATAAATGTACTTCATCTTCTACTTTCCCTAAACTACAAAATTGGCATATTCTTTGCTCTAGAGGAGTGTGGTTATGTCTTCCTGATTCGATTAGTAATTTGTGGCAACTGATTCTTAGTTTTGTGATGGTAGACCTGTGGCGTACATTGGCAATCTTCAGATATTCTTCTTCTTTATAATATTGTTTTAATAGTCTGTATGTTCGTAGTTTGTTTTTTGCAGTCGCAACTCTTTTATCGTTGTGGATTTCAGATAGAAAGGTCTGGAAATAAATCTTTTAAACGTTGATAGATCGATGAAATAATTTGAGGTGTACTTGAGATTGTTGACTGGGCGTTTTGCCAGACGAAAGCATAGCCACATTTCTCTAGAGTGTTGCGTACATCAGACATATGTAATTCATAATAAGGAGGTCATGAATACATACACATTACACCAATGCGAAAATTTCTTGAATATCCCATGAAGAAAGGCTGCACTAGGTCATGGAAAATTCATATTTGTACACATGGATGTGATCATGAGCATTTAGTTGATGTGCTAGGCAGATTAGATGTGCGTTCAAAAATTCGTATTGTCCCAGAACTATCGTAGACTGGAATTTGTTATCAACAATCACAGTAGGGGCATCCTCTTTTGATAGTTTTAAAGAACACTTGCAGGTAGATGTGCAAAAGGTAGGTGTGACAGGTCCTCTGGTGCAATATAACTAGCTGCTGCCGCGCCGCGTGCCTGCGAAGCTGGTGTGTGTTACGCCGAAGGGCAGTTATACCGGCTATTTAGCTAGTATAGATACAGATATAGGTTATTTCCAAAGTTACTACTGATTTTGCTTGGCGATAGAATAAGGTCCTCTTGTTTGTAATGTGTAGATTCATTGATTTTACGAGGAGTGTAGTTTTCTTTTTTCCTGTAGATGCGGACGAGCTAAATTGTACAAATTTACGATTTTCCGTAAACCTCAACTAGAATATCGCTCATTAAGACACATGTCTGGAGTCCAGTCATGTTAGCTACAGTCCTCTTAATCCAGTTAGGGCGCGGTCAAATAGGTCGTGCGATCGCCGTACGATTTTGATGCCACTGAGGTTTTCAAGCAGGCTGTGACAAAACCAACCACAGAGAAGGATACAAAACAGCCTTTTGAGTACCAAGAGAATTGAGCAAGACACGTACATGGCTGTCATCTAAAATACCCAAAGTTAGCGATCATGTGACGATCGCATGACCTATGTGACCGCGCCCTTACGATCGCTACTCCACCAAAATAACTAGGAGGCCCAGACCAACACAACTCCTTCCTTACATCAAAAGATATCTGCCACCAAAATATCAGGACCATACCACATCATGGGCAAAAGATACAAAAAAACGGAGGTTTTGCTGTAATAGCAAGATCACACACCAGTGGGGCCCAAAATAGACCTTGAACTTCGTCTTCCCATCTGCCAAACCCCTCCCCACAAACCAAATCATTACAATCCATTCAGAGCTTCTGACGTTATGCTCAAACACACACGCGCACACACCACATCGACACCGACGTATCAAAATGATTACCTCGTTTTTCATGAATGTGGCGAGGCTGCACTCCAGGCTAGGGCACATCGGAGGCAGCAAATGGAACAAGATAGATGCCAACTGCACTGCCTCTTATATTAAACGTATCTAGGTGTTCATGTGATTGACTGACAACTTTTCCTCAACAACAGCAGGAGGATAGCTGATTGGCTGACGGCTGGCTAGAGCAAATGCAGCAAGACGAACATGACTATGCCAAGGCCGTTCGTTGATGTATGCAATCGGCAGGCCCGGCATGAGAGGATAGGTAATCGTCAGTGCACCTGTATAAACCTGTTAGCGCAGGCGACATTATCAGATCCTTACACATGGGAACCAATCAGCACAATACAGGCCCTGTCTTTCATCAGTGCAGTTAACAGAACGGTGTATCCTCTGCCAAGTTAATTCCTCAAAGTTACATTCATCAAGCAAACACCAAGGGCCCAATTTTTCTTTCTTGTAAATAGCATGTCATCCATCAGTCGGTGAAATGGTTTAGGCTGTACTTCAAATTCAGTTACCTAAAAGTTGTATGATAGCCACCGCTGAAGACTCCCACCAGCTTTTTCTTTTTAAGGTAAGGCCAGACCAATTTGATTTGTTGCTTCTCGGATTTTTAAAGAAAAATATTGGAGTGGTCGGTCGAAAAAAAATAAAACTCTGCAAAAAGACTGGGGTGAGCATATGAGGCTTATATAACACAAAAAAACAAGGTCAGTAGTCAAGTTTTCAGCTTTTCATGGCATGATTTTCCAATTGATCTCTTCCTTTGATTTGACACCACTGTTCTGATTCTGAATAAAGGGAATTGTTTTCATACTGAAATTCTGTGTGCTACATTTACTTATTTTCAGTTACTACTATTACCACAATGTTAACCTAAATTATTTTTCTTGTGACTAAATTTCTTTCCAAATTGAAAAGCAACAAATTAAATGAAGAAAACTTTAACTTAAAATACAGTTTTCTTATTAGAGGCCGACAGCAATATGGAAGTCTAAAGCTAATGATGGCGATCATAACCCCCTAATTGTCCTTTATTGTGTCCATTCCGCCATGTACGTATACCAGACATATCATATACTTTCAAACATGAGATACAAAAACCAGAATTGCTGCTGCACTTCTACAGAAAGCCACTAAGAGGCGGATTATCGAACTTTTGCTTTGTCCTTACCAAGCATCGTTCCACAAAGATCCATCCACAACTTCTCGACGCTATCCATTAACGCAAAAGCATAGACGGCACCGAAAATATAACCATCTTGCCAAAGGAAATAGGCTGAAGTATTTATATCCAGACAGTGGGGATTTAAGACCTTGAGAAAGGGTCAGAAGTTGCTGATTTGTTTCAGCAGAAACGTGCCAGTCACTAGTGTTACCAAGGGCCTTGGGTTCATCTTGGACAAGTAACTATCATGGTCAGACCATGTTAAGTCCCTGGTATCGAAGGCCTTAGGTGCAGGTTACACTACCTTTGTCTCCTGACCAAACAGGGCATGAATGTTGACGATATTGGTAATGATAATAATACCAATAGCCTTTATTGTACATTCATGTCCTGTCAGGCTAAGTACAGGCATACAGATACAAAGGTGGTACCTGGTGGTAATATAGTACACATTATGACATTGTCATTGAGATGGTTCCTAAGACGAATATAAAACAGCTTGTTCCACCATCCACTGACCATATCACATACCTTCAAAGTTACAATAATATATTTTATATCATACCTGTGACGTGCAAACGTTCGATACGGGTGTTCCGGACCGTGTGATAACTTTTCGTATCACACAGGTTCGAAAGTTGTATCACATAGGCTTCCTTCGAGTAAATCGAACTATTTCGAACGGGCCGAATACGGCACAGTTGAAAATTCGAATACCGGATTCGGACGTTAGAATTGCTGTTGTTACAATCTTTTGTTCGAGGACACAACAATTTCTCAACTCAAGTTCTGGCGCATTTCGCATCGAAATATGTCTTTTCTCAGGTGGGTATGACATAAATAAAATACAACACGGTGTATTCCGCATCACCTTCGGTCCCAGACCTCCCGCGGGTCGGATCACCCTCCGGCCTTCGGGCGATCCTTCTAGCGGTCGGGCTGGTACCTCGGGTGATACGGAATACACCGTGTTGTATTCTATGTGTATGTATGTATGCTATTGTGTTTTAACAGATATGAGGAGCGATACGCAGTGATGAAGATGATGAAAAAATGTATCGGAAATAGTTCTTTCTTCAATGGGCGTCAGAAACTGTTACCCAAATTGCGATGAGAAGACCAACTCATTCTCGAGAAAAAGCATTGTGTCCAAGTAGATACGAGGATCTGTTGTACTAAATATTACAAAAATCACATAAAACAATGAACATGAGCCGGTGCCTTATATTTTCCTATATTCCTTCATTATTTCATACAGATATTCTATCATCGATTCATAGTTAGGATATGAAAAGCAGTTCTCCAAATAGAGCTTTTGCACATCAATAGGATGTAAACCTGGTTTCCAACGAGATCTCTTTAGTGTCACTGACGCAGGTAGTGGATTCTACCTGAAACGTCAGACCGTTTCCAGTTGCTTGAGTAATTGCTATGTGGCAGATATTCTACTAATTCTACATCTCTTCCTACAAGCAGAGATCTCAGTCTCCTTGACCTAAAACACGTTCATAAAAAGTCCCCTCACGTCGTAACTCACAAGAAAAGAACACGCGACAACTTGTTGGATGTTGAAAGGCCGCGGTGTAAAACTCTCTAGCCTACCCAGGGTCGCTAGTGGGGCAGCGCATTTCACTCTTGAAAGCACTGGAAATACTATCAACTTTGGGAAAGACAAGTAGCTAATACTTACTGTCTGGTGGCGCAGTGCAGGGACAAGGATTCCAAGATTTCATACCTCTTAAAGTATTTAAGTCTCTGGTATATCTTGTTATTGATTATGCAGGAAAGGTTTTTGCTTAACTTTACATGTACCGATTGATCATTTCTTTTTACTCTACGGTGAATGGGAAACAGCATTTTTAATCATTGTGCAGTGGTTTCTGCAATGTAATTCAGTTGGAATACTGCGATTTCCAACAACCTGCTCTTCTGCACTTCATACGCATATGCGTCGCACGTCAGTGTGACCAGAACGGAAAACTGGCACAAGCTCATAATGCGTATGCAATCTGGGACGTTACAGTAAGATAACCCGCTTTACACAGAAAGTCTCAATAATAGACAGAACGTTTTCGAGACTTACACTGAGATGACTTTGTTTTTTAAAAAAAACTTAACAAAATTGTAAAAGGCCGAATATCTCTCAATATGTTTAGTCATGTACTAGTATGTAGAATAGACTCTCTCCACGAAAAGGTCTTCATATATTTTGTTCCCCTTTGCCATTTGATTTGGTCGTGACTAGCTCATCTTCACTTTTCTAAAGGTACAATACTTAACATTTACAATTATTTCCACAGGGTACTTCACCTTTCCAATCATTTTCCACAAGCAGTTTCACCTTTCCAATTATAATTCACTTTGCATTTTCTGATACCCCAGAATGCCATACACGTTTCACGCGGTAACACGTTTATTCAAATTGAAGCCGTGAGTAAATATCTTACCATGTTAGGGAATCTTATAACGGCTTTCATACGAGATCTTTCACACGCCAACATTTCTCTTGTCTTACGCCAACGCTCTTGCTTACCGCCAACACTTTCCACAATTAAACATACAAAGGTGACAGCTAATCATGTGAAAGAAGAGATAATATCTTTCACTGAGCGTGGTTTGATGTAAGATTTTCATCTCAAAAACGATACTCAATCAATCATTCGCAGGCATCATAGTCTGATGCATAGCGGCTACAGACATGGAAAGTTCACGCCAGGTTGATCAGTTCTGAGCGTACTCCCTCCAGTTGGTTTTGGAGACCCCCAGCTCTTTTAGTTTGTTGAAAATCTGGTTTTCCCATCGCCCTCTTGGGCGTTTCCAAGCAGGGTTTACGAAATACACGGATACTGTGGTTTATGGAATATTTGTTTTGTATTCTTTTACTTAAGCACAGTGAAGACCTAGATAACGGAAACGCCATTCAATAAAAGCTAGATGGAAATTACTAACTCTCCAAGTAAACAGAGGCTCATGACATGTTTTAGTTGTTTTTATCGGGCTTTCTATCTTGTGCTGTTTTCTTTATGTCCCCCCTGAAGACATGAAGAAAACAGCACAAAATAGGAAGTCTACTTTGTGCAGTTTTCTTTATAAAGAAAACACAATATGAAAAGCCCAATAAAACGCCTAAAACCATGCCTCAAAACAGCCGGAGCTGATGAACCTCTGCTTGGATTGTAGAAATTACTTACCTATCCTGGTGAGAACAGTCATGCGGGTCCCCAAATACCCCATTCATATATGAAGACTGCCCTGCCACTTGCTACATTATGTAATCAAACAACACAGGAAGTCTGCTACGTCTCCAGAAACATGGCCTCCTCCGCAGACCCCTAAAATGGGGCCAGCAAAACTCCGTCCCCCAGCATTTCAGAACTTTCCCATGTTGAAAGTCGCGAATCAGTGCTCCACAAAAGAAATAAATGTCAGAGCTCATAGAAATCAGTGGAGAAGGCTACAGTAACCATGGTTACAGCCATCAGGTCCAGCTGCAGGTCATTGACCTCATATGTTAGGGATGAAAGAAGAGGAAGACATGGTGCAAAAACAACATAAAAAACCTCAAACATGACACTCATTGGATTTTGAGCAGTAAGGCTTACCTGACTCTCCATCTATATATAACAGAAGCAGAAATATAGCTATGAACCAAGTGACAACAAATGTATATTGTGCTTTAGTATATTTCATATCATATCTTTTTATTCTTCAACAAGTAAATAGGAAAGGTATGTACATTTTATACATTTGTTTCACTTGTGTATACACCACAGAACCAATGGCAACTTTAGTTTGCTACTTATTATCACTTTAAGTGCATACTTGTCATCTCTTTTGAAGTATAGTCCTGGTTTAAGTAATTCAAGTTAACATGGTTTTTCAATCAAATAGTGATACATTTTTTGACACTGCCAACTATTTGTTGCTAACCTTCAGCCATCTTTAACACCATGTATGACATTTTGATTTGTAGCTTGTAGCAAAGTTTTCGTGTTCTTGACACGAAACATGTTCAGTCTTGGCCTAAATCCCAGTATTACAGGACTTACTGATGACAGCTCAACCTATCCATTGAGCTTTGATGATGGAGTGACACTTCCAAAGGTGCTGTCCAGGGCCTTTCACATGCCATGGTGCTACAAGGAGAAAGCGATACCAGATGGGGACATTCAAACAGACCACCCAGTGTTTAGTTTCCCAAAATTGTGGGTTGGGTCTCCAAAAGTTACCATAATATATCCTCTGTAAAAATCTGTATTGATATTTTTGAGGAACATGAGCACTAACTGTGCCCTTTGGCCATTCCTCGATAACCATTGGTGAATGAATAATAATTATTTTTTGTAGTTTTGTAACCATATGCCTGTACTCCGTTCAAAAGGCAATAATGAACAATACAGATTATACCAAGGATGCTATATTCCTATCCTTCTTATACAACGTCCTTGATTACACCAGACTCCTTGAGTAGCTGAAAAATAGTAATAAGGATATCAGGGATGCCAACATGGAACCCGACATTCGGCTTATTCCTCCAACATGCTATTCTGTTTTGCCCATTTTTACCATATTCTCAAGCATTTCAGCGATACAAAGGACTCTAGTAGAGACTAGCAATAACATTCTATACAGTCCATTATTTTCAGAAGTATGCTGGTCTATCATTTGAGTAGCGTGCATAATCCCTTGGTTAACGACCTTACCTCTGGACCATAAGGTTGGGAGTTCGAATCATAGCTGTTAGCACTCAACCAACATGTACGCTACTAGAATTGGCCAGAGTCCACTGTTTATTGTACTTGTCAAAAATTAAAGAGCTATAGGGAATTTCCCCAGCACAATGAACCTGTGAAAACTGTTCATAGCTTCTGTTTTCTCTGTCATGTCCAGTGGAATGGAAAAATAGCTCCTCAGTGAGCTGCACTGGCAGAGATAATTTTTTACCTATTTTCAGCTCATACTTCTGAAGTAACACTTCTTCCCATGTATATGAAACAACATTGTTGACTAGTTGTGATGAACAGCATAATTTCCCTGTATCTGTAAGAGAAATTGTGTGATGCAGATGGTGAAGAATGAGGGAAATTACATCTACACATTAACCCAATTAAACTGTCCTAGTTTGAGTGCTGACATATTTTTCCTTTACATATTCTTTCTAAGCCTCATGCATAGTTTCTATCCAAACAACTTGAGATGTAAGAAAAATGAGATATTCTATTGAGTGAAATAAACAACAATGTTGAATTGAGCAATGAAACTTAATTGCCTTTAGAGTACAAATTTAAACATTTTCCACACATTTAAATCTCTGAACTTTGTCTATCTAACCAACTGTTCAAAATTTAATGTATCTATGTCCTAATTAAACAAGCATTAATATGTCACTAATATTTCTATATACTCACTGGTTGATACTATGTATATATTTGTACCTACTACTACTAGTACGCTGATTTTAGAAGTATTTCTATTTTAAAGATTTGCTTGTCTTGCATATTGATTTAGAGCGTATACTTAAACGTAATATCACAATGCCAATTCGGTTGCCGGGCTGCGACTGTAATGGTACAAATTTTTAAATAAATAAACCATTACTACATAATTCTTATTCTAACTTTAGTCTGATGATCAAATTTTAGAAGTACTGAGCTGCACCTACCTGCTACATCAGCTATAGACTGTCTACAGACTCAGGTTGGTGGCCGATCATCACAACTTGTACCTGTTTTAGATACCTAAATTTTACAAAAAAACGACATATGAACTTAAACTCAAAACAAGCAGAAAGATCATTTATGAGTTAATCATAGGATACTTAGTTTTTGTAGAGGGGGTTCACTTTAGGGATATTGAAGACATTCACACTTTTACAACACATTCCTTTAGAAAAAATGTACATCTGAAGTTTGTCGATGAGACAGCATTTATCAGTAAAATCTACCAACTTTATTACACATCACAACACAGGAAAATGGAGCTGGTCACACCTCTAAACCACAATGATGTGAAGTTAGAACTATCATATCAAACACATTTTCTCTAAGAGATCGTAGGAAAGGGCAAAATGTACTGTCATATTCATCGTAGACCGTCATACAATTTTTATCTTGTAGAATTTCCAAACAGGCTGTGACAGAATTGACCATTGACAAAGATTTAAGTCAATATTTTCCACAACAAGACAGATGAAATTTGTATGACTCATGCGCATTTATCCTAACTCCAAAGAACATCCGAAGTTTGTGGTTGTATGACTAATGTGCAACATATCTGACCTGTAAAGGTTCACCTCCTACTGCACCTTCTTCCTCTTCTTCTTTTCTTCTGTCATTCTCTTCTTGTTGTAGTTTTTCCTGTTCCTCTGTTGTTCCCTCCTATTGTGCAACAAAAGATCAGGAAATGAGCATGTGTAGTGGTATTAAACTAACCAGCAACCACATGATTAATGAAGTCATAATGAAAAAGGAGGATGTCATCCATATCATCAAATCAACCTGGCCTTGTGCGAAACAAAGAAGATTCCACTGGTGTACCTGAGGGCCTGGTGTAGTCTGTAGTTGCTGCAGCATCTGACAGGCCTCCATGAGTTGGGACTGGAAGAACAGAGACATCTCCTCCTGCATCTTCCTCACCTCCTCAGCCTCCCTCACCAGGGAGGAGTACTCCTTCTTCACCTCACCTAACCTCTGCACCAAGACTTCTTGAGGAACATCCTGCAAAAGGGTTAGGAATCAAACTAAAGAAGGGATACTCAATGAAAAATTGTTTAACGTTACTAGATTAAACTTGATTTAAGATCGGCAATGAGCAGACTTAAAATTAGCACACACACCCTTGAAATTGAGAAAGAGCGGTAAAAAAAACCACAAAAATTTCCCAAAAGCTTAATTATAGATTGTAGCTCTCAGCAGTCCATATTATTGCTTGAATAGTCACTTGTTTCCACTTGTCACCATTGTTATCTATACCAAAGTCTTTTTTTCTTCTGTACATTTACTATACATTCAATGTAAAAGAAAAGAAAAATAATAAATATGTTCCATGTTGCAATTAGCCCTCAGGCAAGAACTTGCAAATAAAACTGTCTATTAAACTTTAAAGTGAGGAATGTTTCAAAGGAAATGGAATTTTGCATACTACAAGGCATTAATAGTAGTCTCCAAGCTAGGGGTGCATACTGGTACACTGTACCTGTAAGATAGGTTATGAAATTAAGTAAGCAAAGTTTTACAAAGATTGGAATTTTACATACTGTAAGGCAAGGAGATGGTAAGACAGTCAAATTTAAGATTTCTGTTAAAGATATCATTATTCTCCAAGCTAGGATTACAGTCTGTCCCTTTACCTGTAAGATTGTTTAGGTACAGTATTTAGGTGCAGGTCCAAACCTGAACTTCCAGTACCAGGACCTGAACAAACATAAACACAGGCAGAACCATTTTTTTGGCCCTAGAAGCGACCAAAGGGCTGTAGGTTTTGTAACGCTTACAATGGGAAGGACAGCTACTCTTTTTATCAAATGTGGGTTCTTTTATCTAACATGCTCAATGTGTGGCTCTCCTCAAACACAGCATCTCTATTTAATGTCCTACATTTGAGAGATGGCTCTAACCAAAGCTTGGTTCTCATTTCTATCTGAGTGAAGTGAGGAAAGCTGTCAATGGATTTCAGCCCAGGACGTCTGGGTTATGCACACAATATCATCATGGCTTCAGGTTGCTCTTTTTGCAGCATTTAGTGCAACTTTCTATTTCTGATACTCACCAGGTCAAAGGTGCAACACTACAGTCAAGATATACAAACATGTAAATCAAGCCAGTTAAACACTACTATGAGTAGCCTGACCAAAATCGTGCTTCTAGCGGCCGGCCCTACAGTTGGCGGCCTTAACCTTTGGGAGGGGGTTCTTAACCCCAGCCAGCGAGAGATTGTATAACACATGCACAGGCTTAATCAAATACCAGCTTGAAGATAATTCAGGGACACATATCTCTTCAAGATTGAGACCACCAACAATCAAGTTACTGACCAACAATTAAGTTATGACTCCTGAAAATAATGCTTCAAAAATCAAAGGAAGGCAAATGGACTCCTGGCTGCCTGCATAACAAGATTTAAAAAATAAAGAATATGGAATCACCATAGCCTGACTAAAATCGTGCCGCTACAATTGCCGCTGCCCTAGGGAGGTGGTCACTACCCCAAGCCAGCGAGAGATTGTTGTGAACACAGGCTAGGAATAAACAATGCCAAAGGGGCAATCTGGCAACTTTGCGCTGTTAATCCACTCACACAAGTCTTCAAAGGGAATCAATTGATTGTTACCATCAAAGTCTTTTACATCCTGTAAAATCTATTGAACGTAAAAGCTATTTACGGTACTTTAAGCATGTCTGTTACAGCTTAAGATGGTGTATAGGATGAAGCTTTTAGCCAGGCATGCTTCTAAGTGTCTTTGGACGGCCATGTTCTAGAAATAATAAGAATGTTCTAGAAGTAAATAAGAATGTTTTAGAAATAATAAGAATTGGACACACTAGACATCTTTACACTGGGGAGCAGATCCTCTGACAAGCATAAAATTCTGATTGACTGGGGAGTACGGATGCTACTAGGTCACTTGTGATCACAGTTGAAGATTGTGACAGTAATTTTGCCCCCCAAGATACCATAGAATGCACCATTTTAACTTAAGATTCTCTACAACTCTGCACCATGGAAAGTGGATGCCCCTGGACCACCCTACATCACTTGCCACGACTCACCTACTATGCGGATATAATTAGTTCGCTCCAGCGTTTATCATACACTATATACAGTCGCTTCTAGCTCTGACATTCATTATAGACTATATACTGCCGCTTCTCTGCTGTTCTGTCTGGGATCCTTGACCACGTTAACATCTGGAATTGTCCAAATTTTGGACGAAGGCACGAAGGTTACGTATGAGCGAAGTAAGGAAAGGGCTCGAGCGATCGTTCAAACAGGTATTCCAACATCCGAAACATGACAGTCTGAAATTTCAATAAATCAAATCAAATCAACGCCCTACCCCTCAAAGTCCATCCCCTTGCAGGAGGGCCTGTATACATGTTGTCATTGAACAAGGGTCCATTCCTTAATTTGCTCCATAACTGACGTAACCACCAAAAGGTTTGAATGTGCAGGTCTCCTGACGGGTAGCAGAAGTGAACGTAGGAGCAAACTACTATCCGGATGGTACCCAGGCAAATGTGTACCAGTTAAAATGAGTTATGCAAACATATCACACACATTCTCAGCCATACATTTTCCAGGCCTGCTGCCTGATCCTGTTCTTCAGACTTCTCCAGAGCAAAGTCTGCCTCCAGTCGACTGGTAACACGTTCAATGTCGTCCTCTGTCTTCTTGAACTGAAAACGAAATGCAAAATAACCGGTGAAAATTCCTAACCCTGGCCGAATGAATGGTCCTGATCTTTTTGCATACATTCTGTTTCTGTACAATATTTCAGGTTGATAGTTGCTGTTCCTCTATTGATGGGTGCAAGAATATTTTAAGAATTCAGAGGGGCGAGTAAGAACAGAAAGAAACAAACATGCCGACACCCGGGATCGAACCCGGGGCGATAGATTACAAATCAAATGTGCAAACCACAACACCAAAAGCTCATGAGCTGTTGGCATGGTCAGTTTGGCATCGCTTAAAACCCACTGTTACACTACCCTTTTCTTTTCAAGATTCGTCCTCGAATCTCCGAGATCGATATCCCTGTGTGGCACATCCTAACCTGTTACTCACAGTGTGGCAGTGGCACATCCGCTAGCCTGTTAGTGTTACTCACTGTGTGGCACATTTCTAGCCTGTTACTTACAGGGCCGGTGTGGGAACCAATGTAAGAAATCAGAGGGGCGAGTAAGAACAGAAAGAAACAAACATGCCAACACCGGGGATAGAATCCGGGTCGGCAGATTACAAATCCAACGTGCAAACCACAACACCAAAAGCTCTAGAGCCGTTGGCGTGGTCAGTTTGGCAGCGCTTAAACCCCACTGTTACGCTATTCAGCAGAGTTCTTCTGCTATAGGCTGGTTTATAGATTCTCATGTGCATGTACATAGTTAAGGTAAAGGCTAGGGGTGGGGTACAGGTATGGTGGTCTGGTACAAAACCTTTTTCTTCTTGTTGGACCGGTCCAGAAAAACCAGACCAAAGGAGCGTTGGAGACAATGTCAAACCATCTCTATCTCTTCAAACCTACAGTCACTATAAGATTTATCCAGAAAGCATAACACTCGTTTCTGCTACTTTCTTTCATCGCAAATATTCCTTGCGGTGGCCTGTATAAATTTCGCGATATTCATATTTTACGTCATTATTAATCGTTAACACGGCTGGAATTACAAACGATGTACGGTACATTTTGTACTATTTTACTTGCAATGTTACTCTTTTCAAGCTACTTCATAATGCCCCCCTCCCCACATCACTGTGTAACACTGTAAATTTATAACGTTTTCTCACGAAATCATCACTTGATTATCATGGTACTAATAGAGATAAAGACTATGGATTTATACATGTAATTATATCTTTGCTGTCGCCTTAAAAACCGTTATATGCCCACCATTTCTTCTAACTTGCTAACAGTCTCATCTGGATCCAAACCCGCCATTTTGTTTGAAAAGAATAACAAGCGTACGATTCAGAAGAGACCGATTCGCACCAGATTCGCACCATGAGCGCATGTCATGTGCAAAAGCCAAGCAGATGTTAGAGTGGGAAATTGAAATCTTTAGAGTATTACCGTACTATTAGAGGTGTTGTGAGTCGGGAAACAAAGTATTTCTCGTCATCATTTAGGCTGTCAAAAGTACGTACGTCAGGTCATTGATCTAACGTCACTTACGTCAGATAAAGTTTTCCCCGAAATGCGAAAGCAGGATGCACGAATGATTTCATTAAATTTGAACGAATTTTACTTAAAAAACGCACGAATAACTATGCAAAACCGATTGCTTCCCCAAGAAATGACGACAGTCTGAGTCTGTTACAATAAGCAGTTTCGATCATTCACGATATGAACTCAAATCATGATCCGTAAGATAGGCTGTCAGACATCTTAACAGAAAGAAACTTTGACGATTTTCACGGCTTCGGGAGCAAACTACCAATCCGCTTTGTGATCTTCCTTCCATGTCTTACCTCGTCGGTCTTTCCATGTTTTACCTCATCTGCAGACAGATCTACCAGCAGCATAAGGAGTTTAGCAGTGGCAAAGTAGACTAAAGGAGTGTTCTGAGCCACTGGGGCTGGGTCAATTAAACTACCGTAGTAAGTTATGCCACTGGTGAGCACTGGTAGATCTGCCTGGAGATTAGTGTTGGTGAGACATGTGTGATATCAAGACATGTCTTTTTATCATGCTATATATTACTTGTATTGGGTCATTCCGTCACAACTCCATGATTCATATGGAATCTGCTGTGAAACATCTTCGGTTCTACGAGTTATTGATCTTTACGTAAGTCAGTTGAGCGTCGGCGTAAATCATTATGTACAAATACTTAAAGCAAGATACATTCAGTGGACGCGCACGCTGATATAACTACTTTCTAATTGTGCCCCACGGCTTGAACCTTTAATGTTATTTTGAGGGTTTAGATGCAGTCGCGCGTTGTTCATTAGAGTTCTCCTCTTCGGCTCCGAGACTCCGGAAACAGCAGATACGTCGACTGAACATACATGCGATCTGAATTGAAGTGGGCGTTTAGCCTGCGGTCCCTTGTAATGATCTATAATTCCAGGGCCACATTTTCAAACTAGGGCAAGGACAGTCAGTTGGTGAGAACGACAAACAAAAGATACTTTTCTGTGTGCAAAATTCCGACTTATTTCTGTATGATTTGTATTTCTTTTTGGATTCATTATTGATCATTTGTGATGCATTTATTATTGATCATTTGTAAGTTAACTTCTGTTTCATTATGATACTTCATGCTATAATTTCAGCTTGTGTTATTTTGTTCAGTTGGATTATGTATGATTTAAACATCTCAGACCATCTAGTTTCTGGGGGAGGGAGGCTCATGGAAAGCCACGTAGGCTTCTGCCATCCCCATTTTTGTTTTCTTTTCTGTATCTAATTCATGTATTTAATTCATGTATTATTTGCTGATAAATGAAATTTAAAAAGTCAAAGTGTACATCAAGAAATATGCACAAATTATGCAAATAGCTAATTTTTTACGTTGTCTGTAATTTTGTCTTTCTTATCATTCCCGCAATCTACTTGACCTTATATATATGTGGAGGTGTCAAACGTCAGCACGATACTTTAAATTTAAAGGTGGGTTCACGCGTGCGTATATATATGAGGTCCGTGTGGAAGTAGCCTCTACCAAGCTCCACTGGTCGCAAGAAATTGGACAAATATAGACACATAACATGCCAGGGAAGTTGGTTGTTCGAGAAGTATGGTTTGCCACCAACTTACTCCTCTGACATGCATGTCTTCTGTCTATATTTGTCCAATTTCTATCATTTTTCCAGAGACCCAAGAAGCCTCGTAGAGGCTAACTTTCATACGGCCCTCGTACGGTATTGAATGTATACGCACGTGTAAACCCACCTTAACCTACTGTTAACCTAACAGCGACCCTTCCCTCCTATGCTCTTACAATGAATCTGAAAGTAGCCATGTTTATTCATGATCACAAGCTCATAATACGGCTCTACACTAGCTCAAAGGAAGTCATCTGGGTATATAGATAACGGTGTTTGTTAACACCTACTCCCACAGAGGATACCTCAAAAATCGCTAGCAGAATTCCCGTACGAAACAGAAAATGCACATGGACCCTGCACCTAAGACAACAATAATTACAGAGAATTTAGGAATAAAGTAAAATCAAGCCTGTTCTCTTCTTTTTTTCAAACTTTATGAGCATGGATTCTGCGCTTAAGACAACAATAATTACAGAGAATTTAGGAACGAAATTAAATAAAGCCTAGGCCTGTTCTCTTTTCTTTTTCAAACTTTCCAGACTTTTGACGTTTCAAGACCGAACTTGTGCCACGTTAGTTGTGCATGGGAGTAGCACGGAGGAATCGAACCTCCGCATGGCGAAAGCCACGGCGCCAGTATGCTTTTCATACCCAGTGCACAACACGGCAAAGTTGTCGATGTTACGGTGGTATCTACTCACTGCTTTGGGACACCGGTGCGACACTGTACGTGTGGGGTTGGAAAGATTCCTCAACACATTTCAGACATAAGGAACGAATTTTCTTGCGTTTCGTGTACTTTGTTGTTTTCTAAGTCATACTTTTACGTATTACGCAATATCTAATTTGTAAAAAAAAGCGGCGAAAATAACACAGCAGTGCCGCAGTGAACGAACCCCGCAGTGCCGCACCTATGCCCCAAGTGTGGTGAGATACCAGCTTAAGGAGAAGACAAACAGCCTCCGACAGACCTAGAACTATTTTTTTAAAAATCCAGGATGGGTTTGATAATTGAAAAACGTGGTAACTACCAGTCTGATATTGAGTCTCTGACTACCAATTATGTATCACTACGGGTGCTATCTTCTCTATTGTCCAGGCGGCCTACCAGCCAGGGCCATATGTTCGAAAAACAAGTCGAACCCAATAACCCAGAATTTAGAGCTAGCTTTCATAGTAGACTAGACCAGACACTTGCTATGTTGTTTTACACCGTTTCACGCCCTAAATGTTTGTTACCTGCAATTAGCCGACGGGCAAGCACTTGCAATAAACGTTTTCTATTTCTTCTATGTTGTTCTTCATACTAGTGCAGCATAAGCCAATGCAATGGGTCTGTAAAAGCTTTAGCTAGTCAGGAATAAATGTTAGCTTTACCTGTTTTTATTGTAACTATTCTATTACTGTATATATATGTTCATTTTGTATTGTATATTTATATGTCTGTGGCCACGATACCAGCCTCGCTGCCTAGTGCCCACAATGTATTGTTTTGTAACAACCTAAATAAAGAAAGAATGGGTCTGTAAAATGTAAAACATACATACACACACACACACACATACATACATACTAGTGCGTGGACGGTTGTCTGTAAGAACTTGAGAGACATAAAAAGACCTGTGCATATCGTAGATAGTCTGAGCTGATTAAAATCATGAAAAAGTACCAATATCATATTGATGATTTATTTTCATTTACCGAATATGACTATAGCATGTTGAATGTATCAACGTAAGCAACTGTGTATCATATCCCCCCAAGGAGAAATGGCCAAGACATGTACAGAAGAGTTGTAATTGTCAAGATTAGATGAAGGTCGGGAAAAAAGCTTTAAAATAACTGTATACTGTCACATGGGGCAAAGCGGCGAGTATCGTGGACATATACGCGAAGATGTATTTCAATATACTATACTCGTACGTTAACATTTTTGTTCCAGTGCGGACACTGAATTTAAAGCCCACGCTCTCTAAACAGTGTAAACAGTATGAGATCGTTTCTTTAGCAGTTCAAAACAAAAATCAACTTATGTCCCAGATCACAGTCAACGCTCTTTTTAATACTGACTGACAACTTAAAATATCAAAATAGCTTAATAGCGCCACCTACTGGTGAAACATGTTTGTGCAGTTTTACCGTCACGAACACAGGGCATCCTTTTTACAGAACGTCATTGTACAAAACGTTCCAAATAACTAGTTCCAAATAGTGAATATATCAAAAGATTCTGTTTTCGCGATAAGTCCCAACAGCATGCATAGTATTACTCTGTGGATATTGCTGCACCAGGGGTATAGAATATTACAATGTGATAGTGCGAACTCGTACCCTAGTAACATTTTAATCAGAAACGATACCCCCGTCCTATCACAAGGCCCTTGTCTGACATGTTACAGCGGCATTGTATTATTGCACTGATATATATGATGACGTCCCACTCCACAGAGGTAAATGAGGCCGGGAATGATTGTCTATACGCCCGTTCAAACTTATCATATGATGTAGTTGAAAATATAACTGTACTACTTCTATCCTACATTATGACGTCAGTCACTCCGGCCAGGCCCCATGATTTTTTTTAAATCCCCTACGGGTATTGTTTTTGTTGTTTGTTCATATAATTGTCATGTCGACTGTTAGTGAGGTCCTGGTGATGTATGCCGAATTTAAGAACGTTACTGGCATTTTCAGGTGATATATAGAATTATAAAACGATACCCATATCTTGAAAGTAGTGTGATGCAATCCACCAGTTTATATGTCGCTTTCCCCGTGCAACCAAGCGCTAATTAACTATCCTAAATGTCAGGCTATTAGTTGCTTAAGACGTCCTTTCAGACGCAACTGGCGCCCGTGTTATTCAAGCTGGGAACAACCAATAAGTTAGGCTTCATCTTGCTACACAGCCTAGGTTACTGCCTAGCATTATGATTTATGAATAAGGTTTTAAAGAATTTGTCCTTTCTAGTAAATAGGGCATCAAACACCTTAGCCCACACTGCAAATACCATAATTACTTTGTGTCCATCGGGCTCTTGTTTCTTTTAGTTTTAGTTTTGACAAAAAGTGTCCGTGAGCTTTTACATTTCGAACCAATTACGAATTCGATACCTTCGACATTACCGTCCCTTATAGTGAATGATACATTTATTATACATATATAGTCAAACCCTTACATTGCGCTTGTGCAATTGTTTTGGAAAGCCCATGCATTTGAATGACCCTCGACCGCCGAAGACATCACATTCATGGTGTACTAGTTGACTTCAAGACTGGTGTTCTGCAAACTTTAATTTTTGACCATAAAAAATGATAAAAAGGTAAACACACCCCTATTAATCAGTTCTCAATGTCATTAGGTAATATCTTGCCAAGGAAGGCTGGTGACGATCACAGGGAGATGACGTCACCGAAAACAGTAGTGTGCCGACTGCTTCCCAAAGGAAAGGCGTGCGGTTGGCGAGGTGTGCTACAATTAGCTTTTTTACTATGTACAAGCAACATTGTACGTGTCATTTTCAGAGCGGTCCAATATAGTTTTATTTATCTGGATACCGGGAACTTGCGGACAGGCTATCGATGTGGGAACATATTTATGCTAGCTTGACAGCTTACCCCCTAGCGACTTTCGTCTGAAACGTGCAATTCTTATGAATAGACGTGTACTAGTACTACGCACGCCCTGTGTGGCTATCTTTCAACTCTTTTTCAACTCAAAACAAGGCTAGATCTTACGTGGGCTCATGGAAATCTTTAATATTTCAAAATTATGTCCGCTATTTAAAATTACTGAGAAGGTAATCACCTAGTTTGTTATATAATCTCTGGCTGCCAGGGGTTTACAGCCACACCCCTTAATTTTCATCTCTATTTAAAGCAGATCGTACTGTACATAAGACAGTATCAAAAGTTGGTAGAGGAGTGAAGCCGGCCTATGAGTGTGTTTTTGCTACCGGTACCACACCCCTACTAGAGGCAGGCGGTAAGAAGGGCGATTTAGTCAGGCTTAGTGAAGGGTGATTTAGTCAGGCTTAGTGAAGGGCGATTTAGTCAGGCTTAGTGAAGGGTGATTTAGTCAGGCTTAGTGAAGGGCGATTTAGTCAGGCTTAGTTTTTTTCTTGACATAATGATATATATACTGTTAAGGATTTTAAGGCCAGCGACGATTGCTCGTTTACTGCAATGATGTGTGCGTGTCGGGAACTTGTTTATAGTATATTCTTGTGTATTGATTTTTTTCTTCGAGCAATTTTGTGTCGACGGATAAAGTATAGTCGCCCTATCACCCTTGAAGTCTTATCAATCGACTTCATGGCAGAACATTTCTTAGGTATGTGTCATGGAATTAATACAAAGAAAAGGGAGTCAAAGGGTCAAGCAGCCACACACACAACATTCATTCGATAACATAACTCATCGTCAACATCACACGAAATTCCTTATTATTGTGTATTTACATCACTACCTTGTAGCTTTGTCACAGCCTACGTCATAATGCACACAAGGATTCACCTCACACACCTATCACCATTAGTGACCTGTATATATGTGTTTTGTGTTTTCCTAAAATCTACGAGGAAAGCTTTAGGGTGTGGGGTGAGGGTCCAAATATTTAAGCATTGTGAGATGATGCAGATTGGTATAATACCTCGATTTAGATGGAATGGACTTTCAATTTCTTAGGCTTCAACATAACTTGTGGCCGCTAGCTGGCCCTCATTTGTAAGCGCACCGCGCATTGGTCTATCAGTGAAAGCCAGAGACAACAGTTTGGACGTTATCGTTGAGGCATGTTGATTCGCTTGTATGGATGACATCTTCTTGAAATCGAAAAAAAAGTTTAGTGTCTTCATTATGAAAACTTAGTGGTCAGGAAGGTTGATCAAATGACTAAGTAAATAGATTCTCCAGCTTTTTTTCCATTTACGTTTCTTTCCGACTTTCAATTTGATTTTGGCGTTCAACGTTAGTATCCATTTTTCGTTGTTTTTTTTTCAATTGACGCATATGTTTGCTCATTTTGCAGCTACTTTATACGATTTACAGTATACTAGTAGTTCAATAGTTCGAACGTTTTTTTGGAACGGACGAAAATCTGTGCGCACGAGGATGTCAACCATATTATGGAATCAGCTTGACTTAAATCGCATAGAACGAAAAAAAGATCAGTTTGGATATAGAACTGTCATAAAGTGTTGATGAATGAACCAGGACATTCTGACTTTGAAAGGATTGTATGAAATCCTTGCGCAATGCAGCTCATTTTACTCCCGCGAACTGATATTGTTTGTACCAGTAATGTTCTGGGTTTACCCCGCAAGGGCGTATCATAATTCATGTGGTCATGTCTGGGAATTAACGCCCGGTTACTAAAGCAATAAGTCAAATGGGACCGAGTGAGTGAGAGTATGTTTCCAATCCCAATGAATAAGGTTTCCTTTGGAAATTTATCTGAAGACGTCACCACTTCATAATTGAAGAGTGCCAAAACATCTATAGATAGCAATTCTTAACAATATTTTCAAAACCAGATTAATGTTAGGATCCAAAGAACGAAGGCGAAATCGGATGAACTGCCCAGCAGCTACCACAATTCCCGTTAAGTTGCTTTAGATTAAATAAGTGTCTTGATGCTGAACCGGACCACCTCAAGATGCGTTGTGCAGGCAACACCTATCAAGGCCCATTAACTCATGCCCACACGTGGCGGTGGCAGGTACCAACGTCCGGGAACATTTGACCAATGCCTCACGTCAATCATCTCACAGCAAAGTGCGCATCAGAAAGTGGGTCAAATTTCTGATGAAAGCCGAAAAGTTATTTTTCAGTGTGTCTGATAGGTAAACTTACACTTCCCATTGGTGTTGCTTTTCTCATCATGTAGCACTAACTGAATCAGAGGTACTTTAATTAAGTTCCTCTGGTAGATCGAGGGAAAACTTCTTCATGCCCCTTGAACCCACGGTAAAAAAAATCTTGCATAATACGTATGAAAGCTTATCGTCGAAAACGGACTTTTTGTCTTCCGATTACCCTTGCCCCCTAGACCTACTCTCCCCCCAGCAAGATATGGCCAAGTTGTCCTAACGGCTAAGCCTAAGTCGCACAAATAAAACGTTCATTTTCTACACTTAAATCCCCCCAGTCCTACGTTATTAAGACTTACCTGTAGATGATACTGATGGCAATGACATACTGCCAGTTCTGGACGTTGCACAGCCGCGTCCTGTCGTCAAACAGCTACAGACGATGCCGACGTTTTCTGGTGACACTTTGAAGCAAACTCGAAATGTTCATCACCACAAAATCCTCCTCAGAATTTCACACTTCCCAGAATTTCACACAGAAAGTCATTCATTTTCTTCATTACTGAATGGAATTCAATCCTCTTCTTTCTTGTGGGTCCACCAAAGATGATCTTCAATCTGGAGCTTCCCCTGCGGAATCCGTGACGGCGTCTGGATTTTTTCACTGCTTTGCTAAATTTAATAATTGCTGTTGGCTGTGTACATCTAAAACGTCCGTACCAGTGCTACAAAAGGGTCATCATAAATCCATACATTGTACATACATACATACAAAGAAGAGGCTCACTATACACAATACATGTAACTTGTACAAGTGCAGAGGATAGCTACTTGAAACTATTGCCTATTGTAATTTCAACAGTACAATAACTTATAAGGGACATCTTTGTCAGGGTACGCTTATTTCAATGGATCTTAGTTGTCCTGCACGAACATTTCTACAAAAGAACTACAACTGAAATCGACACATACGTACTTTATAGATCAATTCAACACATATTGAAGGCTAATAGCAGTAAATAGCAAGTTGCTCTTTCAACTTGGTTGGTACTACATGACGTTGCGAGGAGGCCGTTGAAACTGGCATCACTTTTCGTTTGCAAAGAATGTTTATGATATCATTTTGTTGCTCTGATTATGTTAAGGATGTATTCCCTATTTCTCTACCCATTTCTACTACTCCTTCAACACTGGATGAAAGCACAAGATGGAGAAGTTGACTTTACTCCAATAATCATCAATAAAAAAAGGTGTTCAACGAGTGGACATGTGTCATTAAGAGTGGAAACATTGTTGTAATAATCAAGTTACATGTATCAGACAAGACATTATATGAAGAAACTAGCCAATGAGAAAGCATATGTAGACAACCAGCAAACTGGAGAGAGAAGAACAACTTCTTGAAAAAAGACAGGAAAGTTTAGACTCACCCTTAGTACTTCTTTTGATCTTGAATGGTTGCTTAGGACTGAAAAGCTGTGACTTCATCAAACTGTCAAAGTTACAAAGTTCAGTCATGATATACATCACTATGTTTTATTGAACCGTAATATGGAAATGGTACATATATCAGTCAGGACTCTCTGAGCTGCAAGTCCGGCAAATGCCACCTACATTCAATTATGATTACTGCGGCCCTGTACAGTTACATTTCAGATTTAAGTGTAATGGACTTAACAATTGTAGGGAAAAATTCAGCGCAATAGAGAACAGCCTATGTGTACATGTGAGCAATATGTTCAGTTATGTGACAACAACATCACAGTTAATGCTACTTTGTAAACTACTAAATCATACTCAAGTAAAGGAACTTGAATCTGTTGCATGTGAGTAGTGTGTGAACTTGAAAGTTTGTTAGACAGCTACACTATTCTCACGTACCCCCCTCCCCACCCAGCACCTGTTGAAAGCAGCATGTGTGTGATAACCACATCTTCTTTTAACAATTGAGGACAGAAAAAATTGTGACTGTCAAAGAGTTTAACCTATAAAGTTAATACTTACAGTCTGATATTGAGAGACAACTATCAAGCACATCATTCAAGTAATCCTACCAAATCTGGTTCAATATTTCCTTGACAATTGCACAACATCTAGTGATCTCAAACATTACAAAGCCTTGATCCACGAAATATTCTGTAACAAGACATTTGATTAATTTTTTCACAATTTTTCACCTAACCCCAACGAGTAACCAAATAGAGAGAAGAATAAGAAAACAACTTAATATCAAATAAGAAACATTTGAACATCTTCTAGCATCAACACAAACGCAATATTCTTACGCCTTGCGTGGATAGGCAATCATTTGGTCACAGGTATACGAGACATCCCATAGGAAACCAGCAAAGCTCATCAGATTCTGTCACAGTCCATGCATTACACCCCTTGTGTTTTACAACCTGGCATACAAATACTTTTTATATTATTGAGCAGTCTTCATTGCCAAGTTCCGTAAGAGGAGGACGGGTTGTATGGAGGTTGCCCACTAGGTCTGCCTGGCTGTGTGCTGTCTGGAGACGGCTGTTGTTGTTGGTAGCTGGTCCCAGGGTATGCACTCCCACTCGCTGTTGCATAGCTTCCTGATGTACCCCTCGCTCCACCAGCCATCGGAACATCTCCGGTTGAGCTCACTGCGCCAGCACCCCTCCCCGCCATTCTGTAGTCTACATCCCCAACAAATGCACCAGAACCGTACGACCGCCCCCCTCCCCTCCCCTGTCCCGACTGGCTGGAGGCCAGGGGCTTGCTGCTGCTGGGTTGGCCAGACATGGAGAACACAGAGTCCTGACTTAGCGCATCTAGTATAGCCTGGCTGGTAACTGTTTCCTGCTGTAACCCCATCTGACTACTGCTCCCCACACTAGACCCAGACATGCTCCCGGGAGTGCCCGTCTGCCCGCCACTCTGTGTGGCCTGCTGCTGCTGTAGCAGTTGGATCAGGGCTGCTTTGACTCCAGCTGTGGACGAGGACGGGTTCTCTGTCCCCCCTGGGCCCCGCATGTCAGTATCCCCGTGGGGCAGGACTTTCCCCCCTGGGGCAGGGGCCTGGGGTACACTACCTACTGCAGCTGCTGCAGCCATGCCTGCAGCCGGTGGGGGAACGGCAGACGAACTGGGAGGCTGGGAGGGGATGGTGGGAGCCTGAGGCAGAGGGGGTGCCCCTGCAGCTTTGGGCGTGATGGGAGTTTTGGGTTTAGCCCCAGGGGTGCCTAAACGTGCTCCCAGGGTGTCTGAACGAGCCTTCCCGACGTCCCCTCCCCCACTGGGCTGCGCCTGCTGTATGGCTGCAGCGAGCAGCAGCTGCTTATGGAGGTTGTCTATCAAGAGGGAGGTGGAAGGATCAA
The DNA here is from genome assembly GCF_000003815.2 of Branchiostoma floridae. Classification (NCBI taxonomy): domain Eukaryota; kingdom Metazoa; phylum Chordata; class Leptocardii; order Amphioxiformes; family Branchiostomatidae; genus Branchiostoma; species Branchiostoma floridae. The sequence goes on along the minus strand of NC_049988.1, from coordinate 7,974,461 downwards.
GCTTCACACCTAGAAACTGGGCTAACTGGCTTACGTTGATAGTCGGCTGGTTCTGCAGCAGTTTCAGGAGACCCACCAGCTGAGCCTGACTTACGGTGGGATCTGTGGCGGTTGTCGTCGTCGCGGCCTCGGCTCCAGCCTGTGGCTTGGTCCTGCGGCCGCTGTCTGCGCCCTGGGCGCTGCTGCGGCCCTCCGACGATGCAGACTTCTGGGCTGAACCCTCCGCTCCGACGCCCAGGTCCAGCCGCTGCTGCTTAGCCTGTAAAACGGGTTCCTCCATGCGGCCATCACGGTTGCGTCGTCGCTTCTTGCTCCACAACTCGTGACAGTCTTGCCAAGTTGGGAGTCTGCAAGAGCAACAAGACAGCACATTATTATTTATTGCTTTATTATGTCCTTTAGCTGTTGTAGTTTATATGATAGCTACTCTTCCAGGAGTAACAAAATTACACAGAAAACACGGACACTGGACATAACTAACATAGCATACATCATCATACAAAATATCATAGAAACCAGGGAATACGGAATGTTTCATATATAGCCTATATATGAAACATTCCGTATTATTTTAGCCACAATGCAATCCAAAGTCAAGCTGGTAACAAAAAGATTGAAAAGCCAATGTCAATAAGCTTGCCTTAACCTGTTGCCAAGGCAAATGAGGGAAGGAGGGAAATGCAGACGGAAGACAAAAGTTTCTGAAAAGAAAGCCACAGGTCAAAATTCTGTATTAGTTAACAACCTTTGACCTCACAATGGTTAAATGTTTAAAACTGTACAATGTTACGTACTCTTGTGTTAGTCCCCTGTCAACGTCGACTCCCTTCAGCCAGGAGGACTCCAAGGCTTGGTCAGCAGTGCACCTCTTGGAGGGGTCAAGGGTCAACATGTGATCCATCAGATCCAAGGCAGGGGTGGGGAAGCTGTGGAGATCCAAGTTTGATTAGATCATATGAAAACTCTCATAGTGAATATCAATCCTGATCCAGCATTACACAAATGGGCCTTAAATACTACTTTAACAGACAAGCAGGACTGTCTCTTAGACCCGTCCCTCCGTGGTGGGACAGAAATTTTCTTGTTGGGACAGACAAAAATTTCACCCATCCATCCAAGAAACTTGAACTTCATGACATAAGATTGATGAAATTGTATGTTCATAAGCTTAAAATGAAGGGTTTACCAGCAAAAATTAATGACATCAGCAAACAATGAGTCGAACAAAAAGAAGACTTGAAGCTGGAGACAGTCTTTCAGAGAAGGAAAGGTTACAGTCTTTTGTTAGTAGATTTTATATCATGTTCCAGGACAGCCTGACAAAGAACCTGTGATACGTCGTCAAAAAAACAAAAGTATGGCAAAGCAAAGAGCCAACAACCTTTTACACCCTCATAAACGACTTCAGACACAAAAAGTCATTCATTAGGGAGTAAAAGGTCGTACATCTAATACCTATTCTAAGCACAGAATCAATGTGTAATACAATTTGGATTTGGATTCAGTACTTACTATGCGAACTCCTCCCTTAGCCTCCTGCGGTACTGCTTCTTGGGTTTGATGGTGTGGAAGTAGGGAAGCTTGATGACATCAGGCCACACGGCCGGGCACGGAGCCCCACAGATGCGGCTGTGGACACACAATACAAGGGTAGGTCACTTAACCAAAGCAGATGACAAACATGCAGGGGATACGACAGCCATCCGCCATGCCAATTGATAGTGGTCGAAGGTGGGAAGGGTTTGGTATTTCTGGAAATTATGCCGCAAGATTTCCAATGACAGTGGGTTTTTATCACAGCTGAGATGATGCATGTTCAGATGAGGGTAAGTTTGTATGTTACTAACATAAGTCTTTCTGTGCTTTTTTGTGTACATTTCAATGAGCCAGGGATTGCCTGATGGCAGGCCTGTATAACAGACATTAGCCCTTTCTCAGGGAAAAAAACACAACATTTTTCCACATGAACTAATATCTGCTGGTGCCCAAATCTCAATTCTTGGTTTATCAGATAAAAAAACAAAAGAAGAGGTACAGTCAAACCTGCCCAAGACGACCACCCGGGGGACCGGGAAAAAGCGGTCGATTTGGACAGGTGGTCTCTGAGAAGAGTATCGACTCAAAACATGCCCGATGCAAAGTATAAATGGTTTCCGTTGTGTTTAATGGCAAATAGCAAGCACACTGCACGCACGCAAAGGAGCGAGGTCTTTAATGTCAAATACAACACGCACACTGTAAACTGTAAATTTAACCCGAGATTGTGAGATCGTCTGGCGCAGCGGCGGGATTTGTGCCTCGTGACCGAGAGGTGGTGAGTTCGAATCCCGCTGCGTGTCACCGATCTTGTGCCCTTGGGAAAGGCACTTTACACGGATTTCCTCACTATACTCAGGTGAAAAATGAGTACCTAGCTTCGGCTAGGGCCGTCCCTCGGATAGGACGTTAAATGGAGGTCCCGTGTATGGGGAGAGTCACACCCCATGCACGTTAAAGAACCCCCACACGTGCGATGGTGCGGTGTGAGATGGAACAAACCCTTCTGTCTGGAGTTGGTGATTCACTTCAAATCACCCGGTTGGAGGCCTGGCGAACCTCCATACCGTATCAGCCAGCGAAAGGGTATATCACCCCGTAAGGGGCGGTGTAACCCCGCCGCGTGTAGACATGTGCGAACATGTGCACATGTGTGTATGGCGGCTTTGAAAAGGTGTTCTTAACACCTGTTTCGCCATACCCTCCAAATGGAGAATCCTAATAAATAAATAAATAAATAAATAAATAACCCCAAAATCTGACGCAAACTGGCCGATTTCGGCACAAAATCGCGCTATCTATCATAAAAAATCGATGAAAACCTCAAATTTGAAAATGATGCGGTCGTTATGGGTCCCAATTTGGGCCGGTCGCGGTCGCGTTGGCCAGGTGGTCGTTGAGAAAAGGTCGCTTAATGCTTACGTCAATGGGAAAATAAATCGGGACCGAGAAAAAGCGGTCGAAATGGCCAGGTGGTCGCTGAGAAGAGGTGGTCGCTCGGGCAGGTTTGACTGTATAACTTTTCAATGTGGGAACTTTATATTACACACCGGGTCGTAAATTGTGAAACACGTTCATACCTGATGAGCTCCAACTGTGCTGGCTCCTGATTGGCCTGGAAAATTGGCTTCCTGGTGAACAGCTCTCCCAGAATGCACCTGTTGGAACAGGATTATAGAGTCAGATTCTTCTAACCTTTCAACCCCATAGGCTACCTAGCTAACTAGTACGAAGCGCAGTTCTAAATGACTTGGCAATGGAATTATGTTTTAACTCTCCTTCACTTTTTGGTTTGAGGTCAATTATACTCATCAAAGACTGTGTGAAATGGCTTTTGCTCATTAAATACTTAACAACATCACTACAGACTGCTCTGTGTATTCAGCAAATGTAAGTGTTGTGCAGCATTAACAGTTCTGTACACCACAACACAATGGCAGTATACAGAGTTATACATACCCACAGCTCCAGATATCAATGGCTGGCCCATACTGCTCCTCACCCAAAAGCAGCTCAGGAGGGCGATACCACAGGGTTATAACCTTGTTGGTGTATGGTCGTCTGTAAAAGGAAAGCGATATACAATTCTTACCACCTTATTTTTAAATCATGACACAACTACCAACATCTTTTGCACCGCAGTCTTCCCTCAGTAACACATCTGGAGCCGCATAATTCCAGTTTAGAACTTTTATTCAGCCTGCACAAACCGGTTTCATTGTGTACATCCTCTTCAGTGGCTAGAGGCTTAATGACACCAAGTAATTAAGTTTGCACTCAGTTAACGTTTTTACCTTTGCCAGAATGGCTAAGGTTATGTTTTAGGCTTGTGAGTCTGTGTGTCTGTGTGTCTGTGTGTGTGTGTGTCTGTTAACAGCATAACTCGAGAAGCCTTGGATGTATCCCAATTATATTTGGTAGGTGGGTAGGGGTCGGGAAAACGAAGGTCAAGTTCGATAATGGGCCTCCTAGCGGCTTGCTAAGGTACTGCAGCAGAACCTCGATTTTTGATATCTCGTGTTCTGGACATGCTGTGGTTATGATTTTTTAGTGGTAGATAGCCCTTGGGGCAGAGAGTAAGTGCCGTAAGTTTGGACCCCCTAGCGGCTTGTTTGAAACTGCAGTCACCGATTTCCTTTCAAACTTTGGACGAGAATAACCGGAGAACGTGTTGATGGATCGTCATGATTTTTGGTATGTAGATAGCCCAGGTAACAATGTACATAATGGAATACTTATTATGCAAATCAGCAACTAATTTGCATAATTAATGAGGAAAGTTTATAAATCCACTGCATTTCACGATAGGGCTTTCAAACTTGTCACATATATAGATGAGAAAGAGAGAAATATCAATGCATATTAATTATGCAAATGACGGCCTCATTTGCATAATTAATGAGAAAATATGAACGTGTTGACGGATCGTCATGATTTTTGGTATGTAGATAGCCGAAGGGAAGACTTACATGATGGAATTCTAATTGTGCAAATCGACAGCTAATTTGCATAATTAATGAGGAAAGTTTGTAAATCCACTGCATTCCTTTATAGGACTTTTAAACTTGTCACATTTGTAGCTGAGAAAGAAAGAAATATCAATACATTATGAATTATGCAGATGATGATCTCATTTGCATAATTAATGGGAAAATATGAACGTGTTGACGGATCGTCATGATTTTTGGTATGTAGATAGCCTAAGTAAAAACTTACACAATGAGATACTAGTTATGCAAATTAACAGCTAATTTTGCATAATTAATGACGGAAGTTGATAAATCCACTGCATTCAGTGATAGGACTTTCAAATTTGTCACATATGTAACTGAAAAAGATGGCAGAGAGTAAGAGGTGTATGTTTGGGTCTGCTAACGTCTTTCCCTGAACTGCAGGAGCCGGTTTCAAGAAGGATAAAAGTATCATCATGATTTTTGGTATGCTGATAACTTAAGTGATGCTTGATACAATTTAATATTATTATGTAAATAGGGATCTAATTTGTATGAGCAATGGGAACCAACTCCAGGCATATAAAATAAAATGTAATGAGTAACACATTCTACATAACAAACCTGGTTTATTTGGCAAAGGTATGTGTTCGTGGAACTCTAGTTGTTAATTTTTCTTGGAAAGCGTTCACTATTTGTAATAACAGATTTTTAAAAAATATATTAAGATTCGGCATCTAGGTGACACTCATGTCCTTGTTGAGTAATGTACAACATTTTTCCTCAGCTTCGCAATGTAGATTATCAAAGTAAGGGCTTATGTTTCCGCATTAACAGAATAACAATGAAATCAACCATATGTATCAGGGAATAGTACAGAAATCTGCTTACGCCTCCTCTGCATGGTACAACCGTGCCAGTCCAAAGTCAGCCAGCTTGACTTGCCATCTAAAAAGTAAAGGGAGGAAAAAACGATCTTGGTTACTACTTGTAATTGTATGTGACAAAGACATGCCAAAGTCTATGTATGGCATGATAGAAACATGTATATTGGTACCTTGTTCAAGACTTAAGTCAAAGATATCTTCTAGGGACATTTGATTCATTAAAGAGTATAAGGTCACAGGTCACATGGTCCAAGTAGTGGGTCATTCAGCTTGGGGATGGCTAAAGGATCTGCAAAAACTTCAGTAAGCCCAATTTCCTTTTGTATTAGTTTTCTATCAAATCTTTCAGATGGGGCCAACAGCACCATGTATGGGTGAGCCTTAGGAGTCAAACCTCTACATGTAAAAAAAACAAGGCATTTCTTGAGAACAGGAGGGGTGACCCAGTGGCTGAAAATGTGAAGCGTAGTAAAGGCATGCTCTACTAGCCATTTGGTAAAGCATCATGCTTCACCTCAACTAAGCATGACAAAAGAAGAATATCTTAATCCAAAACAGATAATCACATTTATCGAAAGTTGGAAGCAGTACCTATTGTTAATAAGGATATTGGAGCACTTGATGTCCCTATGTAGGAAGTTCTTCTTGTGGCAGTAGTCCAGACCCTGCATGAGCTGTTTCATCATGGACTTGATCTGGTCTTCGTTAAACTGCACCAGCCCAGACTCCAGCAGGCCCATCAGATCATGGTCCACGTACTCAAACACCAAGTAGAAAGCACCTACAGAAAACAGGAACATCAACTGTATTACCAGTGCAATGGCAGAGTGGGTAGAGTGGGTAGAGTGTTGCATTTGGGAGGTTGGGAGTTTGATCCCCATCCGTGTCATACCAGGGCAATGACCCTAATTGACGCAGGCGCAGAAGGCCCCAAACGAGTCCATACAGTATTTTAGCCTATTTTCGACTTTTAGCAGGAAAATGTAAGTACATTTCATATTGGTGAGACAGTGTAGGTTGCAGATGTTCAGATTCGGCCCAAAAACTAGGTTTTGGTCCATCTTTTCGGCCTGTGCTGACCCCTATTTTGAAGAGCTGAGTCCCAAAAATGACGTCATGAAAAGCAAGATGGCGGCAAGGTTTGACCGCTGGAATAGTTGCACCGGTCAGAAAGTTTAGATATTAGACTTTTGGACACTTGAGATAGCGGGCTGCTGTGTGGGGTGAGATTATGACACTCTGAACTTGCTAACTTTTACATTATCGCCTATGTAGAATTGTATTAGTGCTCACTGCTCACCAAACACTTGGCACATGCTGCTTTCTCTGCTTAGCTATGGGGGTTAAACACACATCAATACCAGCAGACTAGCCCCCTGCTGTGGTAGCTTGCCCAAATGTGTGGCCCAAGGGCAACAGACATGGAGATGGGCACCACCCTAAGCATTTGTAACAGATGTACAGCCAACTTTAACTTAACTTTTTAACTGTATCACAGTATGTATTCCAGTGGTTTGTGACCCTGCCAAGAGGCTGGGAGTTCAAATCCAAGCTGCTGTCACTCACCCAACTGAAAAAGTTTGCAGTCCTTAAGCCCGTCACACAGCACAAAAATCTCGTCGGCTGACAATTCTACAACTAGTACAAGCTCCAAATGATATTTTGGCAGTAATAGGCTTCTCAAATATAGTGATTCTAGAGTAACTAGGCCAATGTTTGCAGGTCCCATAGCTCGATCCAATAATATGATAGGCCAGATTTTTTAGGTTGAGTCAATGAACAAAAAAAAGGTGAAAAACATGCTTGACAGAACAGAAGGTCTCGTGAACGAAGAGAGCTACACCCCAAGCACTCTAATTTCAAAAGAAGCCATACCACCATATGTATCAAAATGAGTAGGGAACCATCCCAATGCATGTGAGTAGATCCAACTATGCAATTTTTAGCTTGTATTCTTCAGTACAAACCTGGTGTGTTACACAATGAGGAACATACCCGGGTAGCATATCAAATAGACTGGACAAGCATCAAATATCAAACAACAGAAAGTGCAAACCTTTGTCTTTTCTAAAGTCCAGAGCATCAGACTTGTCAGTGACTATTTCCTTGAGGTTGACAATACTTCTGTGGCAGAGCTGTCTGAGAATCTTGATCTCACGGACGGCAGTGATGGGGAAGCCTTCTTTCTCGTTGTCTAGTCGCACTTTCTTCAAGGCAACCACTTCCTCTGCAGATCACAAACAAATGATCAGAAAATCACACAAAGAAAGGAAAGTCACCTTTCAAATCCAACACCACTTAGTAACCGTATCACTGATCAGGGCTCGAAATACACTTTTCAGTTAACTTGCACCAGTGCAAGTTGAGCAAAAGGTAACTTGCACCAAAAGAAACTTACTTGCACAACCCAAAATAGTGAACTGTTAACTCTTTATCTCCTAAAGTCCTATTCTGAAAATTTGCAAATGTATGTGAGTAAATGGGGATACATAAAGACCACATGTTTGGATACTTTTAAGTATTTGTTTTTCTATAGCATATTTTTTTTTTAGTTTTAAATTGTACAGTTTCAAAAAAGGTGAATTTAGGCTTAATTAAAGATCAATCCAATGTCTACAACTCGATAAGATCCATAGATTTCTTCTGCATGCCTCGCGATTGACATCCATCACTAATCGCTGGAATGAAGTGGTAGAACAACTCATTACAAGTACAACATGTACATATAACTGGAAAAAACAGTTGAACATATCAAAGTCACTAACTTGTATGCAAATGTGACTTAAATGCAAATCAAGGTAAGACAACACCAAAGGGATCTGAAGCATTGTAGAGATGGAATTGTCTTGAAATATTGTTTACCTGGATGTCTAACCTCCATGGACTAACTTAGGCTTTTTTATCAAGTGTTATTTTCTTTTACCTTTCAATGACAGATAATATTCTTGGTGTTTGTAAGCTTTTTCTAATGTCAGATATTAGAGGACAAAAGTAACTTGCACTGGTGCAAGTTTGGTCTAAACTTACTTGCACCACACTAATCTTACATGCACAAACTTGCATATGCATGTGGTATTTCGAGCCCTGACTGATTGTGTAGGGCAAGAAGCAGCTAAATTCATTGGTGTATTTAAAAGTGTACTATTAATTGCATTGAAAACACCAGAATAATCTGCCATATTTAAAAACTGACAAACTTTTCCTTCATCATCATCAAGAGGGTAAATCTCAAAAAAAGTTTGCATTGGTTTTATTATCTGTGATCTCTTATCGCGAAATCATTGCACTGTGAATATGTCTTGTATTGCTCCCACACTACACTACAATTGTTTCAACTGTGAACTTCAAACACTGTAAAGACCTCTTACTTAGTCTGGGTACCATAAAGTTAGTATTTCGCTCCTATGTTCTCTTCTAATTCCCGTCTGGGGAACTGTACATTTAAATCTTTTGGTGGTGATGTCAGTAAATGAGCGAATTAGGGAAGGAGTTCTAGAGCGCTCGTTTGATGACAACAGGCCCTCACACAAGAAGATGGAGGGCATTTCAGGTGTAAGAATGCCGCTTGAACCCATTCCTTAATTCCCTGATGTGTAAGGACCAATCAGTGCCCTCGTCCCAAATTTGGATTCCAAACGTCAGAGATGTTAAGGTTCCCAGGACGAAATATAAGAGAAGCGACTGTATATAATATATACTGTATAATAAATATCAGAGCGAGAAGCGACTGTATATAGTGTATAATAAACGTCAGGGCGAACTACTATCCAGATGATACCCAGATGATTCCTACAACAAAAATAATTGCATGTACTTTGGTAACTAGTCAACTTTACGATAACAGATCCCACTGACTTGTCTGCTTGTCCTTTGCCTTGTACACCTGTCCGTAGGTGCCTTCTCCGACCTGGGACAGAATCTCGAAGACATCGACACAGCGCTCGCCCCACTCGATCATGCCCTTGTTCCTGGTACTGGCTCGCGAAGCAGCAACTCTGCAGAAAGAAAAACACAGTCAGAAATGTCAGAATCAGAATCATGTAGCAGCTCTCACTATTGTGTATTTTGTACTATGTATGTAAAATTGTGTACATAGACTTATAAGACTCATTAGGACTTACATGATGTAAACTATATATACTTTATCCAAGGAGGTTGCTTTGTCGACCCTTGCCTCTTCCCTCATGACCTCAATGAAAAGTGGCCTGCAGGCTGATTTAGGCTTTTATGAATAAACAAAGGTTCAAACAAAAAGTTTTCACAGCTCTCCTAGGCCTTGAAGATGGCATCCATTTTTCCAGGACTTGACAGCTCAACCATTAATCCAAGACAGAACGTAACATCATTCTACCAAATCTTTAGTTATTCCATTGCCAAATTCCATTGAAAAATCTTCTCCATTCCAGTGTTATAATCACTTGAGGTAATACCATATGATATAGTATAAGAGTATCATCATATTGGACAGTGGCCTTCTACCATGTGTGGACTTTAATAATCTTCCGGATATATCTCTAATCATAGCATGATGACAACAACAGTCATCGTAAGATATATTGCATTTTGATACTATATTTTGTTATAGCTAAACTCAGAGTTTCCTGTGCTACATCAACGTGATTTTGGTTTATCATGCAGGAAGATCATGTGATCAATGTTCTACACAGCAATCATTTCTTGTATACTATCACTATGATTTTGGAAAAGACAAAGTTCTCAAAAGTCATACAACTGTACATCAAGTTCATGCCTTCTCCTCTTGTCCAAAAATACATTCCAGCATACATGTACAGTTACTGTAGTAGTGATGTGTTCTTTCAAAAGCTTCATCCATTGTTTTGCTAACTTCTTAAACCTAGATAATGAAAATACTCAAAAGTTAACACTTCCAATCTCTTAAGTTGCTTGATGAAAACAAACATGTCCAGAATATCATGGATGTGAAACACCTTCAGACATTTCCAAATTTCCCATCTTGTACACCCCTTCCTCCCTATTCCTAATACCATACATATACAATGTATGGAAGTGTTGGAAGTAACCACCTTTGTCCAAAGACTGACCTCTGTCTTAAATGTATAAGGTTTACCCCAGATGGACAAGACTACAGTACAGTATAACCACAGGCACAAAATCCACTTCAACATACCAAGGCACGAATGCATGCATACAGAATAGAATGTATCAAAAAGAAACAACAAATGTGTTCCAGCACGAATGTAGATTTAATTCATATGGTAACCTTCTACAGTCATAATACAGGACAAGACTATTTTCAAGCAGAATTCTAAGAAAAACAAGGTTAAAGAACAGCTTTTTTCCAAACCAAACAGTTATATAAAATCAACAATGTACCAAACCAAACAGTTATATAAAAAAAGGGGGATACCTACAAACTACAGGGTCAGAAGAGGGACTAGACAATGTCCTTCTTTCTAATTCTACCACAAATGCCACAAATACTCTAACACAAACAGGGCTCGAAATTCATTTTGGGGATTAGGTGTACTGGTGCACCCAGCTGAAAAAATTGGGTGCACCAAAAAAGTGTTGGGCCCTGACAAAGCAACACCACTCTTAGTCTTACAGAAAAAATGCTTCTGTTTTCCAGCTTTTTCCCTCTACTGTCCAAGCAGGGTTATTTTTATCTCATGTAGGATTTGACTTATCTTTGGCAAAGCCTCAGAGGCAGATGGATTTTTTCACAGATTATACACATCTCCAAACACATTCAGGTTACACGACTTTTCTGATGACAAAAAGCATGAAATGTTACAATCCGTAACACTTACAAAAGTCAGCCGTAAAAACAATCTAAAAATACATCTGCTTTAGAGCTTGAAATTCATTTTTGGGAAATAGGTGCAAAAATCTAAAAATCTAAGTGCACAGAAATCATTTTGCGTGCACACTGCACAGCATGAAATAAAGAAAAATATCAGAAAAACCTAATGACAAATATTACTGCCTCACGGCAGGGCTTGAATTCTAAATTCTATACCTTTCTACAAAATTTCAAAGTCATATAGCTAAGCTTATTATTTTTCTGACACTTGCATGTTCAAGAGTATGCTGTACACTGCTCGTGCACAATAGAGTGATGTCCGCCATGTGTTTGACCCGGAAACTGGACTTCATGCGGTTAAGAAAGAAAGGGAAAATTCAAGATGGGGTAAGTCCAACTATGGCAAGACACACATGTATGTCACTCTGACTAGATTCTGGTCCAACTTACTTAGGAATCTTGATGGAACCCGTTCGCTCTTCCTGATACTGTCGGCGGGAACTAGAGTAGAAGACATCGGGAAGCAGACATTCATATTGTTACACATCAGCGAAAATCTACACACAGAAGGCTTACATCATGCCTTATGCAGGCTGAGATGAGAGAACCATGTTGGAGTACGAATAAAGGAAGAAATGTGGAAACAGTACAACATACACAATCAAACCTTATCGCAAAGAGGAAAGTGACCAAACATGAAGGGATGACAAGAAGGAAAGTTCAGTTTGGGGGATGTTAACAGGTGAAAATGTCTGGATGAAGAGGGTTGACAAGAGAAGTACAGACTGGCTCTTTAGTATGTACATCATTCGTCATGAACAAGTTGTGCTGACAGTCAATGATCCAGCATTGGGGTCCTCGAAAGTTTGAAGAAAATGCTGCTTGTTGCTCCAAACTCCAAAGACAACAGGTATGACCAGCAGTACAGTCAACGTTAAGTCTCTGCTTGGTATGAAGTACCTAAGTGAGTGTCTCCTCATTGGTTCTCAATTCAGTTCATGTACCATTTGTTGTTCTTGACTAATTTTCCAGCATTCTTCAATGATCTTACAACGCCCTTTGTACTTTTAAAGATATTCATGAATCCACTTTTCACAACACAGGAAAGAAGTTTCTTTGTCCCATCAAAGTACAATTTGACACCGAGGTAAAGTAGATTTAAAAGCCTTTAAAATAAATATCATACATTGATGACCTGTTTTACTGTCATTCACAATAATCAGATGAAGAAAGTTGTCTGCACTTTATCTTTCTTTCTGCAGTACCGGTGAACAAAAAAGGTGGCACTTCTGTCTTTAGAAGTGTTCAGGTGACAAGGAAAATGGAATGGCTGATGATGATGAAAAACTGAGGCAGTACAGGACAGGAAACTTTCTGGAACTACTGTACATTCAATGACCCAAACCAGACTCTTACAAAGCACAATTACCAAACAGCACACTTAAATTGTTACAGCTGATCTACCTTTAGAAAGTAGCTGAACGAAAAGCATAACTTGACAAATAGTTCTTCAATGATCATTGCTTTAAGGGTATCAGAATAAAACTTCAAACATGAAAAAAATGGATAGTTCTGATACAAGCTGTCATAGTTTTCCACAATTTTCAATGACATTGGTAAGAGTCATTGCAAAGGTTCCAACTTTACATACCATAACCAATAACATTATCATTAAGTATGATTAACCATTACTCACAGACTGAGTTTAAGTAACATTTAAAATATACAAAGAACTATGCTTTGCTGAAGTTAAAATACTGCTTTTTGTGCCTTTACAATAAACCACAACCAGCATTTTGCAATATGCAGTCTAACATTGGCAAGACTAAATTTATTATTCTTGAATTTCTAACTCTGTCCAAGGTTAGACCTAGAATGGCTAGATACCATAGACAGCGCACCAAGAATTTTGAAGTATTTTCTATGGAAACAAGGCTGGTAGTGGTTTACTGTGCATGCACAAGAAAGACTACAAGATACCCACTTTGGTTTGGTCCTGGGCCTTCTGTCCCTTGGGAAAGGTTCCTCCTCATCAGGAGGCGTGGTCACATCAGGAGGCAGAGGCAAGTCTGTCAATCTTTTCGGTTTCTCTTCCAGTTTCATCTTCCGCGGTTCTATAATGGGGCTATCAAACTCATCCTCTTCTAGTGGTACCACTTGGGGAAGAGGAAGGGGGGGGAGGGTGGGCATGGGGGGTTCCGGTGGCCGCTCAGGAGATGGGGGCGGGGGAGGGGTGTCTACTTTTGGGGTGGGTGGAGTCCTTGGTTCTTGAGCCATCGGTGGCTCGGGAGGCTCGGGAGGAGTTGGCTGGGGTTCTGGAGGAGTCTTAGGTTCCTTCTTCACCTCCTGTCGGACACTTAAAGGAGTGGAGACTTGTGAAGTACTTTCACTTCCTGCCTTGGAACTCTCTATTTCTTCTTGTTCATCCTTGATGACTATAATTTCGTTGGTGGTGTGGGCCTTCTCTTTCTTTACAACACCCTGCTTGGCCTCCCGGGCTTTCTCTTCCTTTCGGAACTTGGTGTGCTTTTGCAGTTCGGCAGCGAGGCTTCCCGCGAACATGGCTCTTGTTTTGTCCAGCTGTTCGCTCTTCAGGAAGCTACGCGGTGAGAAGCTGGATGATCGCCGGCGGGACCGACTCCCGGAGCGGCGGCGAGACCTGCTGTGGGAGCGTCGCGAGCGGCTTCTGGAGCGACGAGAACGGCTGTGCGATTCCTTGTAATACGGGCTGCGACTTCTGGAGTGTTTTCTCTTCCGCCTGCAGAACAGAAAAAGAATGGTCGAATTTCATAAAGCAGCCACATCTTAAATAAACAATAACATGCACTGAAAAAAAAGATGCAAGTTCAAAGTTAGAAATATATGTCATCAATCAACTTTACACCTTCCCTTCCTTCATAGAACTTAAATATCAATTTCATCATCATTCACATGCTGGTTTACTGGAAAACCATTTGGACTCTTAGATTAGTCTTGAATTGACCTCGCTATAAGAATCAAATTCAGAAATCATAACTACACATGAACAAAGCTCCACCCAAAGCATGGCACTCAACACAGTATTGAAACACACTGTAAACGCAAAGACCCTCTGTCAGTAAGCAGCAAACAACACCTGTGCTATTAATGATGTCATAGTGATATTAATAAAGTATACATCATGTAAAAAAACATTCATCACTTTTCTATACCACACAATTTACAAGCAATGTCATGCTGACTGGAAAGCTGCTTCTGAAATACATGTAGATTAAGGGTAAGTTCTCCACAAAACAGACAGCAAGCTCGATGTCTGTGCTGTAGTTGATCATATCATGTCAGGCAGAGTTGGTGTGAAGAAAATGCTGTATTTCAAAGACAAGACTTTCTTGTTAAGATCTGCTTCATACAAAACAAATAAGCTTTCTTTTGTGTTGTCATTTTGTTATTTCAAATCCATGATGAACACATCTGTTAGTACACATGCTGCATTGTGTACCTGTCATGGTCATACCAACATGGGCTCCATGACAATGCAGGTGGGCTGACTTCCCTGTACCTGAGAACAGTAGGGAGAAAACAATCATCATCAGTACAGGTCTGATTGGCTGACAGTGATCCAATCACAGGAGAGCCATGGTTGGCTGTACACATCAGGACTTCTTGACTCTTTGCTTTCAATTCCAAGCGTAGTTTGTCTGTACCTGAGCACTGCTTTTCAGCCATAGTAAAAAAACAGCACAGACAATGCATCCAGAACAAAGAATAAGAACAAAAAGAGAACAAAAAAAGAACAAAAAGAATATACAGTTATAAACTTCGCAACAAAATAATTTTAATGGTAAATTCTTGATCTGTTTGTAATCTGTGATGTAAACTACATTTTTCCACCACAGAGGGGCCCTATTCATGATACAAAAACAAAACATTTTATTCCTTGGCAAGCAAAGATGAATTTATTTATTTGCAAGAATGAACACCAGATTGTTTCAAACCACCTGCAAGGGTGGTTTGGAACCTTTAGTAAATAGCTGCTTTTTTCAGGTCTGTTGGGTCGTAGTTTGCAGCATCACGCAGGAAAGTGAAACTTTTAACTTAAATGTCAATCCAATTGTAAAAACCTGATATCTATGTTGGGAGATCAAGAGATCCAGAGGAAATTTATTTCCAAGGCCACAACGGAACACAGCAGTTCAGTGCCGATCGCTTGAAGACCAAGAAGTTGATGCAAAAGTTAAACATTGTGTGGAGGGATCTCATTTCCATGCCATTTTTTCCAAGTACTGGAATGGTTTGAGCATGGGTGCAAGTTTGCATTAGGCCACACCAATTTCATTTCTTGGTTCTCGGATTTTTTCAGAAAAATATTGGGGCGGTCGGTCGAAAAAAAATAAAAAATGAAATTTTGCAAAAAGTCTGGGGT
This sequence comes from Branchiostoma floridae, assembly GCF_000003815.2. Classification (NCBI taxonomy): domain Eukaryota; kingdom Metazoa; phylum Chordata; class Leptocardii; order Amphioxiformes; family Branchiostomatidae; genus Branchiostoma; species Branchiostoma floridae. The sequence goes on along the minus strand of NC_049988.1, from coordinate 7,958,900 downwards.
GAACATATGAGGCTTAACAAAACAAAACAAAAAAAAAGGAAATATGGGCAGAAAATCCCAAATTTTCATTATTTCAGGGTCCTGATCTATTTTCAAAAACATAATAAACGTACCGTCCAAAATAAGAATGTACCAGGTGGATTCAGTGGCTGAAAAAAATAAATGTCCCGGTACGTTTATTTCAGGGACCTAAGAGTATATTATTTTCCTTGGGACCAATTTTTTTTTTTTCAAAATCGGGAAAAAATGGGTCAGGAAATCCGAGAACCAAGAAATTAAATTGGTGTGGCCTTATGAACACAAAATGCAGTTGCAAGCCAAGCGAAATGAAACTATTTTGATTTTTGCATCATGAATAGGGCCATAGACATTGCTTTTATATCTAAAGGCATCACATTATTTAATCAAAGGCCTTGACATCTGGCAGTTAAAACCTTCAGGACTATAGAGGTGCTATACATATACATAAGAAGTTGTACTGGTACATTTGGGGATACGTCCAACTAATCCAGGAAACAATGTTCTTGTAATAAGAGTGGGTACATCCATGAGGCCACTTAACAGAACTTTCAAATTGTACTATTACAATACACAAATTACAAGAACTGGAGCAAAAAGAAGCATGCAGAATGTTAATAAGATATGCATAATATGCATAATAAGCATGTCAGCCCCACAGCTTGATGTGTCAGATGAGCGAAGCACTATACTTTACCCTCAACAAAGGAAAAGAGGAATGAAAGAAAGAGCACTGTAGCTCTAGAGAGAGTGTGAGTTACCTATCCTGAATAGCACCAAGAGAACCATAGCATGCTTTCTTCCAAACCACACTAGCACCAAATACAAGTTTACTCAAAAGTTAAACCATGTCAAGTTTTAAAAGATATCCATAGATGGCTCAAATACACTATTGTGGAGAAACCCCAAACAAAACAGCCTGAGACGTGAGAGTCATGATAGTACACAGCAAAAATGCAAACCAAGGAAACTGGAGGGGGAGAGAAAGGACCAATGTTCAAGAGCAGTGTCACACCTTTGGTGAGCATGAACATCACGTCCTCTTCTCCCAGCTGAGCTGGCAGCGTGAGGCTGCAGTTCAGGGCCTCCCTGCTGGGAGGTGCTGCTCCAAACAGCCTCAGTCCTGCAAGATAGGATACTGTGTTGACATTGACCCAACGGTCTTGTAAACTCAAGTGGTTTATAACATGGTACTTGGATTATTTTAAGCTCTTTTCTCTGCAGTCTGATGTCTTGTTCTTACTCTAGAACCTTCAATAAAAGTAAAATAGTCAAAAGTCATTATATATGTTTTAGTTAATTTTACATGGACAGACTCCGACCCCCACAACTCTGAATGGGAGGTCGTAAAACTACATCCCCAAGACAAAAAGTAAAATATCAGAGAACAATTGAATATGACACTGGGGATCATATTGCATTTATGTTAATGCCAGGCTCAGCCATGCAGAACTAATACATGTACAGGAAATAAGGAATGATAAAAAATGTTAAAACTTAAGTCATATATAATGGTGCTTCCAAAGCACTGCTTTAGATCATGAGACCCCAAGAGTCAAATGATCTATATCAGGGTTCTAGCCAGCCTGAAATTTTTTCCGTCCTTTTGATAGTTAAGGCAGAAAATCCTTCCGAGCACCGTCAAAATTTTTCCTCCCTTGTTTTTGTCTAGTAACTTAGTTAAAATGTGATAAGAATTTGCCAATACAAAACTTCCAACCAGTGGCTAAAATGTTGATGCTATTATTTTCAATTTCAATAAAATCTGGCAAATTTGCGCTTAGCACATATCTGGTAAATCCCGTGACTTGCATATCATTAGTGGATTTTCTATGATGCAGTGCGGATGGTCATTGTCATTGGTGGATCTGAAGTCTCTACTTTTTTTTTCCTGGGGGGAAAAAGTATGTTACTCGCCCGGCTTAAAATATGTTTACAAAACTACAAAAAAGCCTGATATTGTGATAAAAATAGGAGTATTTGGGACTGATTAAAAGGCTATGGGACGGACGAACGAACGAATTTGCGAATATTTTGCCTCTTTTGGCAGCAATAACTGATGGTGAAGCGGGGAAAACAACATAAAAAATGTCAGCATGATGCAGCAGGAGGCACAGGAGAGAACGATAGTGGGGAGGGGGGTGCTAGGACCCACTCACTGGCACTCACACGGCCTCTGTGCCTCTATCTGGTATAGTCTCTGGTCACCAGCGCTAGAAATAAACCAAATCGGCTTCACGGCAAACTTCTGATGATTTTCTAGAGATCCTTACAAAATTATTGAAAAGTTCTGCCTACGTTTTACAGGCCAATTCCTGTCCATTAAAGGGGCAGAATGGTCAAAATTGTTGTCCCTCCTGAGAGGCAAATTACTGTCAAAGGACAGAGGGACGGGCGCTGGCTAGAACCCTGTATCATACAATGACAACTGTCAATTTTCTAGTCATAACAGAAGCAGCCACATGGATCAATTCATAGCCAAGAAATTTCAGCCGCCAAAGCCGAACAAATTACATCATTACTCCCAGACGTTTCTAAATAATACACCCCTATTCTTTGTTGTTGTACCACTAAATTTCTAAGCACACCAGTCAGTGCTCAAAACACCTGTTGGAAGGCCAGTGCCCTGTGACAACTTTCAATCACTTTCAATGGCACAAGCGATTCTCAATGAGGAAAAAACATGTTTTTAATTTTATTGTTACAACTACAAGCTTATTTGCATATCATTAGCTTATGATCCATAACCTCCTATTACCATCTATGAGGTCGGTTTGTCTTGAATTAGAGACAAGAGGACCATTTAGGTCCTCCATTGAAGGTTTGCAGGACTAGGGTGGTGGTGGGTGCATGTTAGTTCGTGGAAGAACAGTCACCTCTTTAGACCAGTGACACTTAACCATCATGCGACTGTTTGACCGATTCAAGTCTAAAGTGGGCCTAAGATAATCTCCATCAAACCAGGGAGTCCACTTTCAAAGATACAGATGTAACTCCACTTGTGGTCTTTCTGCTTTCCTGATATGAGCAGTGCCCGAAATCCTTTTTTCACCCAGGTTGTCCAAGTGGCAACCTGAGTCAAAAGCCAGGTTGCGCCATCAATATTTCAGGTTGCCCCAAGTTGTTACTTTCTTCAAATCAGCTACTTATCCAATATCTTTTCTTCCAGTTATATGTAATATATTTTATGTTAACTTAACTGTTATGTTTTATGTTACCAAACAATGGTAGTAGTAATAGTAAAATAGATACAAAAACTCATGCATGTGGGGGAAAAGCAGTGTTCCAACTGCAAAATTTCAGGTTGCGCAGTGTGCAACCTGGGTTTAAAGTTAAGTTGCACCAAGCAAAATGTGGTTAGATTTTTCAGTGGGCAAGTGGGTATTTCTAGCACTGTATGAGACAGTCATCCTCACCAAGATAGGTGAAGATAACTTACCACCTTTACAATACTACAATAGCACGGCCTTGGGCTGCGTTTTTCTGGCACCATGTATCTATAGTATAGGGCTAGGCCGCTGTCACTACTAACAGAAGCACAGTAGCACAAAGCCACCTTGGCATTACTTCCATGTATATAGTAGTGTAAGTATGTTTCTTTTGCATAAGTCAATGAACACTTTGGTAAGGTGGACAAGGCAATTTGCCTTCACAAAGTTGCAAAAGATTACAATTTACATGCATTTACAAATGTTTTGCCAAGCACTGATAAGTATTTAAAGAGAGCAACCGCCCACCAAACTTGGAGCTTGACACAGGAAGGAATTGCCATGATAGGGTAGTAAGACAAAGCAGCAAGAGGTTATTCCAATGTGAACTTTCTGAGGGCCCATATGGTCTTCACCCCAAATAAAAAGTAAAAGTAACCTTCACCTACATGTACCTATCAATGACAAACAGAAAACAGGTGAAAGTGATGTGAACTTTACCATATCTCTAAACAGTAAACTTTTCAACCCCAGCAATGGTAATTTTCTTCATACATGGTACAAGTGCCCCTAATACTAGTAATAGCAGCTAACATTTCATTGACCATCTGCATGAACCTTTCAACTTGTGCAATGCGTATAAAACTGTTATCTACCTTTTTCTGTGTGGAAAGAAATCGCAAATCAGTACAACAAAGTTGTTAATAGAAACATGCTGTTTATGTTTAATGTGGAGCTTCCCTGCTTGATTCACAGCTCCTGTAATATGTGACCAATGTAAATGTTATTGTAGTATAGCTACATGTAGACTTCAATTAGTCTTACATTACAAAGCACTACATGCAACTTCCTAGCCTGTCATCCAGCTGCAGCCATATCATAAATATAATATATCTCTACAAGAGAAGACAGAAGAGACTCGGGAACTATTATAAGGCTGAATACCAGGCTAGCAACTTCCTGTCTGATAAATAATTTTTTTTTTGTACATGTAAATTTGTCCATTTTCACTGAGATTTAATTTCGCCAAGGAATGGGAGGGAGGTTTTCACTGTACGTTTTCTGTAGTAGTTTTAGTACAGTTGTAATAAATCCAAAATACATATTTGTGGTGTCATGAAATTGATTAATTCAAGGGAGAGGTCCACGCAAAATTTAAAATATTGCCCAGCTATTAAAGATGACATCATAAAAACAGGAACTTACATATACCCGGTTCTTCTTTTTTTTTACAATTTACGGCAGCACTGTCTTGAGTCAATCATTGTCTTATTGTGTTAGAGATACAATACTGACATTACCAAACAAATCTTAAAGGTTTACCATGATACAAGCAGATGTTAGGGCGCACAGTCCTCCGCCCCAAATTGGGCCAGTCATCAGAAGACATCTGTTCACCCTAACATGTACTTGAAGACTACCTGTCCTGTACCTACCTCCTTTCTGGAGTGTAAGGGGACCTATCCCGAGACCTCCTCCTGTTGTAAGGTGATGGGGAATGGTAAGGACTCCTAGACCTGTAGCCGTATGGACTGGGCGTTCTCCTGTGCTGTCCGTACGGACTGTAGTATCCGCCACGGTCGTACGCATACGGGCTGGGGGTCCGCCTTCCGTGGCCATACGGACTCGGAGATCTTCTTCTGTAAGGGCTGTTTGGACTATGTCGTCTACCGTATGGGCTGGGAGACCGATGTCTATATGATGGGCTCCTGCTATAACTATGATGCCCTCTGGATGGTGGAGTTGGACTTGGTGAAAATGATGACGACCGATGTGACGGAGAAGCTATTTCCTTTGGTGGACTAGGGTCAGTCCTGAATGCTTTAGGTAATTCCTTCACACGAGGTTCTTTCTTTACAACCTGCGGTTTAGAATTCTCCTTGGAATCTTTGTCCTTTGACACTTTTGAAGATGGCCTACTGGCACTTGTCTTTGAATGTTCAGGACTTCTGTCCTTTTCTTTCCTTGCATCTTGAGACTTTTTAGATTCTGGCTTCTTCTCTGGTGGTGATTTCGGCCTCCTTTCCACTTTCTCTGATTTCGTTTTTTTCTCCTTTTCTGCCTTTAACTTTAGTTTTGCCCTCATTTTCTCTTTTTCCTTCTCCTCTGCCCTGCTTTTGGAACTTGAAGTTGTACTTGAGGGTCTCGTCTCTTTTTCCTTCTGCTCTTTCTCTTTTTCTCTCTCAGTTCTTTGTTTTTCCTTGGCTATCTGCTTTGCTTTCAACGCTTTTTGAAGTTTCTCCTTCTCTTTTCTCCTTTCCCTGTCTTTGTCTTTACTTTTTGGTGAGTCTTTATGTCGTTCTTTCAATCTTGCTGTCTCTTTGCTGGCAGTGCTGGATCTTGAATGAGATTCTCTATGCTCAGGTTTAGGACTAGGGGGTCTCGGAGGTTTTTCCACACGTGGAGGGGTAATGATGACCCCCTCATCCGAGTCAAATCCTCCCGAGTTCGAGCTGATGTCGTCATATTCAACCAATGGTTTTACCTGAGAGTCGGTGGAGTCTTTCCTTTCTCCATCCTCCCTACTTTGCTGCTCCTGTTTTTCCTTGGAGCGCTTGGCACGGCGGTGTCGGCGTTTCTGCAGCTTCTGTTTGTTGCGTTCCTTCCGCCTTCGGACCTTAGCTTCAGCGTCCACGGAGTCCGACGCCACGACAGACTGTTGCTCTGAACGTTCACGTCTCTTCTGGCTCCGGCCATGTTCTGTATCGGGACGGGTCTCAGACTCTTGATAAGACTCGCTTCGGTCCCGACGTCGCGGCCGATCGGAACTGGGCATTTTCCCGGAAGTAGAACTCATTGAAGACGCCCAATCACGCATCCATTAGGAAAGTCTCACACGGAACCAAACGCACGATCCAGCGATGTAACGCAGGGCTTGTTCTCGGCTGGAGGCGTTCCGTTGCCCGCAGGCCGTATCACTGGTGTCCCCCAGATATAAGCGTCAGTCTTGGGAAGTAATCCAGCAATCGGAATCAAGTTGTGCTTGTATTGGAACTTGACAGTTCTCACTGTGGCTACCTTCAATGCTTCAACGCCACATTGTATGACCTTTCACTCGGCAAATGAGTTTCTAAAACGCCGGCCATTTTGGCGAAGCCCTAATTTCCCCGTGAACACAATGGCTTCAACTAGTTCATCTGCCTCAAAGTTTTCTCTCCAATTGTAAAGAATGATGACTGATACTTTTATCTTTGCTTTGGTAAATCTTTATGACTGAAATCTTTAATTTGGAGACGATGGCAGCGGATTTGGCGCGACAATTCCAACGTACAGTCCTGGCGATTCTACGCCATTTCTTTTCGCATTGCCTATTGGGATATCCTGTTTCATGACGTGTTGGATTATACCACTACGTCAAATGTGGGTGGTAGGGATTATTAGTAATCTCCAAGCAGACGTATGGCTTGCGGTTCAAAGATTACAGTATAATCGTAGGACTCAAACATCTGCTTGGAGATAAAAACAATGCCCAATGCATCAAACTACATGTACTACTTTTACATAATATGTAAATGATACTAGTACAGATATTTATGCTTGGTCACGAGCAAATGCCGATGATGATGATACTGTAAGTTAATTCATTTTGATAATCATAAAAAAAAGGTTTATGCTGTGTGTTAAGCACACATTTTTGTTTTGTTCTACAGTAGTAAAACAAGGGAGAAATATTTGCAAAGTCATGATGTATCAATCACTGTTTAGGCCACACCAATTTAATTTCTTGGTTCACGGATTTTTTCATAAAAAATATGGAGCGAGAGGGCGAAATAAAAATAAAAATCATAAAATGGTTCGGGTAAAGGTAACGGCTAATCCAAAACATAAAGAAAAAAAGTTTTCAGTTTGAAAAAAAGTACAAAAACACTATTATTGTACAGTAACAGCACCTGTACCCACCCTTTAAGGAGCTTATAATATAAAGGCCAATTTGCTACACCAGAAAGTTGGTGAATGGTTTCATTAATGGTGAAAATATGCTGAGTGGTAATTTTTATTTTTATTCTTTTTTCCCAAAAAATAGGAGCGAGCGAATCCGTGAACCAAGAAATTAAATTGGTGTGGCCTTAAACCCTAGAAATAAAATAAAGCCACTGCATAGAAATGGCCAACATTATTATGCATTAAACAAATGATGCACGCGACCGATTGATTGATTGATTGATTGATTATTATGCACACAAAATTCTAAAATGCTATTATACCACTATTTTGCCCACCATTTTCTTTTAAAATATCAGACTTTGACTAACAGCCTTTAACTTATTAAAGACGCAGACTGCATAATCTGATGAGACAACAGGGTTTCATTCTTCAAGCCTTTATTGCAGTGACAAATAATCAAAAGGCAGTGACTAAGTTACACAAAGAGCAGTTAGAACACCTGGATTATTCAGTTATTGTCAGATATTACACAAATAGGGCAATCACAATGTATTAAGTGTCTAAATGCAGGCTAGACCAATGTAACATGTACATTATGTATTACCCTAGATAACAGGTATATGACATACAGATAGCACATGTCACAAATATCAAATGAAGGGAGAACAGCACATTAAGCAATATCTCATTTATTTGCATACGAATTACAACTGCAAATATCATAGATATGCTCCCTATTGCTTATGCACCCCCTATAATCAATAATGGAATATCCCAACAAAAAATAGTGTTCATTACCTTTGCCAGAATGGCTAAGGTTATGTTTTCGGTTTGGTGGTGTGGCTCTCCCCGTTTGTGAGCAGCATAACTCGAGAGGACTTCGATGGATGCAGCTGATATTTGGTGGGTGGGTAGGGGTGTGGAAGACGAAGGTCGAGTTCGATAATGGGCCTCCTAGCGGCTTGCTAAGGTACTGCAGCAGGACCTGCATGCTTGATATCTCGCGTTCCGGACATGCTGCGGTCGTGATTTTTGAGCGTTAGGGAGCCCTTAAAGCAGGGAGTGATTGCTGCGAGTTTGGGCCCCCTAGCGGCTTTCATGGAAGTGCGGGCGCCGGTTTAATTGCAAACTTTTGTCTGCGGACAGCATAACTCGAGAAGACTTCGACGGATGCAGCTGGTATTTGGTGGGTGGGTAGGGGTCTGGGAAACGAAGGGGGAGTTCGATAATGGGCCCCCTAGCGGCTTCCCTTGGTACTGCAGCGCAACTTCCGGGTGTGTTTTTCCATCTTCTGAACATGGTATGGCCACGAGTTTTGGGTGTTAGATAGCTGTTGTGCTCAGGAGTTAGTGACATAAGTTTGGGCCCCCTAGTTGCCCTTATTCTTGGTCTACAGATTATTAAATCTTATGTGTACATAGCATGTATACACCCCATCATGTATAATGTACTGTCCCTATAAACAATTTTCTTGTAATCCTATCGTCTGGTTTATAGTGGTGTTGACCTCTTTTGCAGCAACTATGACCTTTGGGGTCACTTCTTGTCAATCTTACACTAGGCTTGGGCATGACGTAACCATTACACCCAAATATAGCCACAGTGCCAGAATGGCTATGGTTATGTTTTGTGCTTGTGAGTCTGTGTGTGTGTGTGTCTGTGTGTGTGTGTGTGTGTGTGTGTGTGTGTGTGCATAACTCAAGAAGCCTCGGATGGATCCAGATAATATTTGGTAGGTGGGTAGGGGTTGGGAAAACGAAGGTCAAGTTCGATAATGGGCTCCCTAGCGGCTTGCTAAGGTACTGCAGCAGAACTCAATTTTTTATATCTCATGTTCTGGACATGTTGTGGTCGCGATGTTTAAATGGTAAATAGCCCTTGGGGCAGAGAGTAAGTGCTGTAAGTTTTGACCCCCTAACGGCTTGTTTGGAACTGCAGCCACCGATTTCCTTTCAAACTTTGGAGGAGAATAACTCGGGAACGTGTAGAAGGATCGTCATGATTTTTGGTATGTAGATAGCCCAAGTAACAATGTACATAATGGAATACTAATTATTCAAATCAACAGCTAATTTGCATAATTAATGAGGAAAGTTTATAAATCCACTGCATTTCATGATAGGACTTTCAAACTTGTCACATATTTAGATGAGAAAGAGAAAAATATCAACGCATATTTTATGCAATTGACCTCATTTGCATAATTCATGAGAAAATATGAATGTGTTGACGGATCGTCATGATTTTTGGTATGTAGATAGCCAAAGGGAAGACTTACATGATGGAATTCTAATTATGCAAATCGACAGCTAATTTGCATAATTAATGAGGAAAGTTTGTAAATCTACTGCATTCCATTATAGGACTTTCAAACTTGTCACATTTGTAGCTGAGAAAAAGAAATGTCAATACATATTAATTATGCAAATGTTGATCTCATTTGCATAATTAATGGAAAATATGAACATGTTGACGGATCGTCATGATTTTTGGTATGTAGATAGCCTAAGTAAAAACTTACATAATGAGATACCAATTAATAGCTAATTTGCATAATTGATGAGGAAAGTCGATAGATCCACTGCATGTAGTTGAGAAAGATGGCAGAGAGTAAGTGGTGTATGTTTGGGTCCCCTATAATGTCTTTTCTTGAACTGCAGATGCCGGTTTTGTTTCAGACTTTGAAAGAGAATAAGTCAAGAATGAAAGGATCATCATGATTTTTGGTATGCTGATAGCTTAAGTGATGCTTGATACAATTTGATATTAATAGTGTAAATAGGGATCTAATTTGTATAATCAATGGCAAAATTTTATGAACCAACTCCAGGCATATAAAATAAAATGTAATGAGTGACAAATTTATGTCTACAGACATCATTCTACATAACAAACCTGGTTTATTTGGCAAAGGTATGTGTTCGTGGAACTCTAGTTACTTGCTGTGTAGAAGCCATCATGCCTACACCATGGAATGTATAGTGCAAGATCCGGCTCACAGCAATAGTAGTACATTGTATACACAAACACTAGTCTCAAAAACACTCCATTGTGTTTTGCAGTCTACTGTATACTAGTATATTCAAACTTTTGCAGCGGTTGTATTTGTTGCTGTTTTTGTGCCTCCACCACAAATTCATGACAATGCTATTACATGTATGCATTTCCATTATAGTAACGTTACTGTAGTACTGAATTCTTTGCACTGCACAATTAAGACACCTGGAAACCCCCTTGTCCTTGAAATAAAACTACTGCAAAAGTAATGATATTACAGTAATGAGTTACAGTCCTAAGGCTTAATAATTCATGCATTTGACCAATTTCTAATATGATTTCAGCCAAAGAAATATGGTGTAGGCTACCTGTAATACAGATGTGGTATACCATGCTTTTATGCCTAATGATACAAATATCATGGAATATCATGAAGATTTTCCATAATGTGGCTGTCACTATACCTAGTAGACATGTAATCAACACAAAGGAAGACAGCGGGTCCAAACATTTTCCTGACCTTCCCCAACTTCATAGACCATTTCATAGATCTATGCCCCTTTCCACACTTTGTAATGCAGGGGCAAACAAAGCAACATAGACTGTACTGCACACAGTCTAAGTGTACCACATGGCTATGCGTTGTTTGCCAGAGTTCTGTGAAAAAGGGCTATCTGCTAGTGGAAGTTTGTGTCAGTCTTCAGAATACAAACCCGTCATACTTAATTTTAAAAGATAAATCCCTTCAAGTTAGCCCAGCTTTAAGTTGCCAATAACTCCAGACGTGTTACATGAAGTGTAAAACCCTGCAGTCCTTGGACATTTGCTCAAGTGTTGGCAGAAAAGTATGCATTAGGTCCCGTTCATGATAAAAAAAAAATCAAATGGTGTTATCCGTTTGGCAAGCTAAAATGGATAAATTTGTCATCATGAATGCTCCTTTTCTTGAAAACTCTTTGAGGTGGATCTGGAAATGTTTCTAGTTATCCAGAATTGCGAATCATGAACGCAAAAGCAATGTGGACTCAGAATACATCTGGGTACCTTCGTTCAATGTTGGTGGCCTCACAGGGAAAAGTATAGTTTGTGCAGAATCCCAACAACCTCAGCGGGTCAGAGATCACATTACCATGCCTTTTCATGGACCTGAAACTGTTTGCCGCTGAGTGCAAGTTTGCATCATGAACACAAAATGCAAACCGTTTGCTGCCAGATTTTCAGGCCAAACAGATTGATCCGTTTTCTTTTTTGCATCATGAACTGGGCCTTATATTGGTCATCCAGGTTCACAGGCACATACCAGCAGCTGGTTGCATAATATTAGATGATTAAAACAACTGAAAGCATTGTAACCTGCTGAAGTTACCTGATGGGCCTATCATTTGATACTTAAAGTGTTTGAAACACTAACATCACGATGTTACACTCTTCTCTAGTACCAAAGCAGACAAGATGTACTGGTAGCGCCATTAATACTTTATTTGCATTCAATTAAAAACTGTACAACTGAGGAATGCATTAGCACTCCCACATGCCCACATTGCCAGAATTCCATCATAGTTCAACAAGCTCAATCAGGAAATGTGCATTGGTGACACGCCAAAACCATAATGTATTCACTGATCAAAATGAAATCAATGCACACTGCCCCATCTTATATCATTTAGGTTGGTTGAAAGTGTTGGTTAAAGAAAAACAACATATATCCACAGAGTATCTACTAGTAACTGAATCAAGTAAGTTCTAACTAATAATGCTAACCTTTCTTTGGCAATAGAACGATTCTAATACTCTTTAAGCTGTGCAACGAGTACAGTAATACAGTGCAATAAAGTGCTTTGGACCCGAAATTTTCTAACTGGATGTTGCTCTGTGTTGTGAAACACTTAACAGACAAATATGTGCCCTTGGCATCTAGTCTGGATATTTTGTTTTAGCCTTAAACTTCAGTTTAAGGTTCAATCAGACAAGAGACAAGGACACTACTGTTGTGACCTAACACTTACATGTTCACTAACAAAGACAATGTTGTATAACAATATTTCAACAGAAAGTTGGGCAATGTGGTGTCAATACAATGGCTAGATAGCATTCAAGCATATAGCCCCACAAAGTTCTTTTCAAAAGTATGAAAGTTTGCTGAAAAATTCTTATCTTTTCCTTGATGAAACTTTCCTTGATTTACCATATCCAATGACCTATACCTACTGTGCCTATACAGCAGGAGCCTAACATAATATTTTAGGTGCATAATTTCATACAGTGATATAAATACAATTAGTGATTATTCATCATAATTATCAGTGCTACTTAAGATTGCAAATATTGTATGTAAATTAATGTAATTAATTAATTATACAGTAATTACAGAGGTTTTGAGAAGATTACAAACTTTTAGATCTTCCAAAGCCAAGGAAGAATGCATGGTCATGACTTAGGTCGAATTTAGACCTCGATTTCATGTACATGTACATGGAACTGAGGATGCTGACTTAATGATAACTGACAGGAATATCTGACAAAGCCTTTCCACAATATTCATAGTCTTACACAGTGAGTACGATCATGGGATTTACATACATGTACTAGTTAACCAATACAAGGACTGCACCTATGAAAACCAGTCTCGTTTAGGAATAGTAGTCACTTACAGTTTTTACGATTCCATACTTTTTTTCTAAAATATCAAAATTGAAAATATTCAAGGAGTTTCCGAAATACATTTTGTAACCTTTCAAGAGTTTTCTTCTAATTTCAAACTTCTAAATGTCACATAGCAAGATTTGTACAAGTCACTGATCAAGAACAGAAACAGAAACGTTCTATTTTGTATTTTGGACCTCAGTACAGAAAGAAACCTACTTGACTTTAACTCCTGAAATTGTCAAAATAGTCAACATAGTGTTCCACCAAAATTAAACAGTGGTGCACAGTCATACACATTTATGCACATAGAAGCTCTTTGGAGTAACATTGCAGGCCAATTTTCACAAAGCCATGGAATTCTGAGTTCAGATTTTCAGGAGGAATAAAGCAACCCTAGAATGTAACACACAAGACAGAGTGCGATGTGTTAAAGGCACACCCATCCCAATTTTGTAACACTGTTCAACAACTTCATTTCTACCCCATTTCAAAGTTGACTTGACCAATTCAGCCAATCAGTGAACAAGGATACAGAAAGTTGGATCAAACCAAAGTCCAAAGGGGGTGTGTGACCAAAACTTTAGCAATGGAGAATGCTTTGCACATTGAAAGTTTGTGAAAGAGGATCACAATATAACACATTTCTTCTTTCTTTTCCCCTCCTTTTTGGTTTTCTTGTTCTTCTTTCCATCAGGCTTGGCAGTCTCTTCTTTCTTCCGATCGCGGATCTCGCACATTAAATCAAAGAACACCTGCACAACACAGGAAAACATCATCAGGAAAATGTACCTCCTATTCCTCTTTTTCATACACAGGGCTCTCTTCACATTCTATTGCTTTTAAGATGACTTCATGTGCTTTTACAATTTGGTCATCCTTTTCAGTCTAAGAAAGCAGTTTCCTGACCTGTTAGTTGTACAACTGGACAAAAACAAACATGAACAGTGAACGGATGCAGAACACTTGTTAGTGAGGTAAAGTACACTTGTGTTTGTACCTAACCAAATCAGAATGAACTACAGACCAGAAAACTTGGTGTTATACCTTTAACAAACTATCAACTTTTTGGAACTATAAACATTCTTTGGGTATCTCCCAAGAGAAGACAAAATATGTGTCTATAGAATGTAAGCAAAGAAACATTGCACCTTTTTTATTCATAACGTAGAATTGCTAAACTGCATACAGCAAGAACGTTACTCTCTAAAACTATAGTATAGTACTGTAAATAAAACATGCTTGTAAGTACAATATACCATCACGAACACAAGTCCATTCTAGAAAATTTCTGACACTAGTGAGTGTGAAAAGCAAACTTTAAAAACAAGTTTGACATAGAACTGCAACATAACACATACATCATGAGAACAAATTTCAAGTACAAATGTATTCAGATCAAGCTAAACCAGGAACAAGTTAAGACGAATATCAAGAAAAACAGTTGCACATCTGATTATTAATATTACCAGGCAAACGAGCTTCAATGTTAAGTGGCAGACAGAATCTCCTGCACAGTTTAACCAATACATTGTACATGTATGTTATATTGCACACTGAAAAAACTTTGTAGTGAGACCAAAACAAACAGCAGTGAGAGGCCCTCTATCATCAAAATGATAGAGATCAACTGAGAGTAAAGAAGGGAAGAGGGAGAAACAAGAGGACTAAACCATTCACAGGGAAGAGAGGAGCAGCAAGGGAAGAACAGAAAACTGGAGGCCATGGGAAAATGTTAGTGTAGTAGAACTGACTATCTGTAAGACGTTACCGTTGGTAGGGCTACTTTTGAAATGTTGGGTTTGACAGTTGTTTCTACTTCCTCACATGCAATCCTCCCTCCACTTCTACAGATCTTACTCTAGGGTTTCTTGTTGCTAGTCTGGATATGTCAGAATTAATTAGAATCATTTCAATCATTTTTACAACAGTAATAAGTAAAAAAATTCCTACCCAAAACCCTTTACATGTATGTATGTATGTACATGTATATTGATGGGATATGCATACAGTAAAGAAATTTTATACTATTATAGATATGATTTTTCTACTCCCACTATCATTCTGAGCAAGTGCAGCAAACTCAACACAGTTAAAGTAAATACAATTCAATTTGAGGCAGTGTTTTACAATGTAGCATATGTACAACTGTTTTATATGAAAAGTACAGCTATGGAAAAACTGGACACTGTTTAGTCCTATGCAAATGTAATACCCACTGAAAGTTCAAATCAAATATTTCTATACATAGCTTACTTTTTAAAGAGTTTCCTTTTACTGAGCATGTATTTACTCATAGTAATACATAAACCGTTTGTATTTTTATGATTTCTTGATCACTGAAATTCTATAAATGTTGTACAAAATATTCTAGACCTTATACAGACACTAAGAAGGAGGATTGCAGCTGTGAGCTGAAGAATAGCTGCAGAAACACGTGTATCAAACCCGACATTTGCTGGTGCGCCCAACGGGGTGGGTAGAGAACATAAGGTGGGCCTTACATCTGGAGGCACCCTCGCTTGTTCCTGTTTCCCTGTCTGTCTGTCGGACCGTTGGCCTTTTTCCTGTCCCTGATCATTCGCATCAAATCAAAGTAGGCCTGCAGCCCGCACAGGGGGAGACCACCAGAGGGGAGAAAGAAAAGGAGAAAACACAAGGATACATACAGTTCCACCGGCACCAAGAATCAAGGAAAAACCTCCAAAAGTCTAGCGAGGGAAAACGTTGGTAGAGTACCTCTCAGGCATGCATACAGCCACATGCGTAATAGAAAAAAAGCAAAAGATGTGGAGAACATTTCCTACGTTGCATGCAATTCTATGTAACCTGTAAATCTAAAATTACACTATATGAGAAACCCTCCTTACCTGTTGAAATACATGCAAAGTTGATGTAAAAATGATTAATACTATCTATATAGCAGTTGTCTCTTTGTTATCTGTTTGTTCACCATATTAGGGTCTTCTTCAAATTAATAATAAACTGCAAAATGTGCCCAGAAAACAACCTCCTACTTAAGTACATTAAATCTTAAACCTTTATCTTGAAAAAAAAAAATAGCATCACATTAAGAAGCATTCAATTCTACAAATGAAGCACATGTACTGAAAGAACTACAATGAAAAAAACTTAGAGAAGGATGAAATGTGAAAACAAAACAAGGACAGAATCTGCATTCCAATTCTTTCATGAGGTAACATAAAAAAATTGAGATGTTTTGGTTAGTGATAGTGCCAATTCACTGTTAACAAAATGAATGGATGGCATAAAGGTTGCAAAAAGATTTTACTCCGTTCTTAGACAAAGAAAAACATCAGCGATAACAATGTGATTTTTCTTCAATTTCAAACTTGATTGCATGCCCATTTTTATTTTCATACTGAATCATAGCATGGGCCTTGGGTATACATTTACAAAAACACATTTTGTTTTTCTGACTAACTTTATCTGACTTTTTCCTGGTGAGAGAGAAACGTTAACGATAAAGGTGCTGATGTTGACAGGTTGGCAACACAAAAGTCAAAACAGACGGACAAGGCAACAAAAAAAGCACACAACTATTGAAGACACAAAGTCGGGGTAAGAAACATCATGAGTGCAATTAGTGGCCAACAAATACCGAAAGCACAAAAAAAGACACAGAACATACACTGATGCAAGAGGGATTGGCTGTACAGTGATACCACAAAACAAGTCATGGAAAATGTAAGAAGAACCATTGTAGCAATTGAATAGATTTTCATCACAAAAAAATCAATCAAGGTAAAATGACCTAGATTCTTAGTAAAGAATTTAAGTCACAGAAAATTTTGTCAAATCATAAAAAATAACATCTTCCATTGTGCAAAGGTGGTAACCCGGTATTCTTAACCTCTTTTGCCACTAGCAAAACAAGTTTGACCTCGATTTTCCGCTGTGTTGCTTAAAAAATTAGGTGACCCAAATTTTACAGGAAGAAAAGTACAAGTAACTGCACTGACACATCAATACTTAATCTCCAAGCAGATCCTGTGGTGGCACAAGATAGCATCAAAGATGACAAAGGAGTGCAGCCAGCCAAGGAGCGTTCATTTGCCAACCCCTTGGCCAGCTACACTGCTTGGCCAGCTTTGATACTATCTTACCCCACCGTAGGATCTGCTTGGAGATTAATAAATACTGAGGCAACTGAGGCTGGCAAAATAAAGAAGACTAGAATATGGCATATCCTACAAGTGTAACTAATACTATCAATACTGTCTTATGATAACTACTCTTCTGTATTCTCTCCTCTTTTTAATGAGAGAGAGCCACAAAATGGACTAGAAAGGATCAAAAGAACACGTTGAACAAAGGTGTAATTTTGTCACCTCACCAATATGAAAAGCTTTTCCTTTTTGCTAACTTTTTTTCCAGACCAACTACAACGATTTGGTGCGTATGCACTCCAGAAGTGCCCCCCACCCCACCGACCCTTCTTTGTGAAAATGTAGATGTCAGTAGGTAAGAACTAGGCAACATTTCCTGAACACTTGACACACCTTGTCCACATTTTGACGTGTTTTAGCGGAGGTTTCCACGTAGGGCACGTTCCACTCCCCTGCCTTGGCGGTGGCGGTCTCTATCGTGACTTGTCTCTTGTCAAACAGGTCGCACTTGTTGCCCACCAGTAGGAACGGAATGTTCTCGTCATTCTTCACCCGCAGAATCTGTTCCCTGCGATTACGACAACGAGAAAACAATATCATTACATAGGCGTCACAGATGACACTTCTGGGCTCAAATTTTTTCTACCCTGTACCTACATGCATGTTAACTGCACCAGACAGTTTTAGTTTACCTGCACCACTTATCTTTTTTTTTTGCTTTTTCACAGAAGATATCGTAAGAATGCTAACTATCAGTGAAAGATTTCAGGATGGTGTCCAGAAAAGGTCTACAGAAAAGGCTAGGTTGTGCACCAGGCCTGGGTACCTCGGCTGTCTACCTGGACTGGCTATCTCGTCAGGCTAATCCATAGCCTTTTTTTCATTTTTGGGGGGGGGGGGAGCCTAATGGTATAGTATTGAATTCGAATAGCTTGACACAAGGCTAGAGGGAAAACATTCTACATTCTTGCAAGAAATGTTGCGTTTCTTGACCTCACCTTAGTCTTCTACAAACTACAAATGACATTAGAATAAATGATTATTACTCGCACACACTACTTTGGTTTGGGGCAAGCCTAATGGTAAAGTACTGTATGTGAGTAGCTTGACACAAGGCTAGAGGGAAAACTTTCTGCACTTTTGCAAAAATGTTGCCTTTCTAGTCCTCACCTGAAGTCTGCTGTTGCTGCGAAGGACTCCTGCTCTGTGATGGAGAAGACACAGAGGAACCCCTCCCCGCTGCGGAAGTAGTTGTCTCTGATAGCAGCATAGTCCTCCTGTCCTGCAGTATCCAGGATGTCAATCTGCACCTCCTCTCCATCCAGCACCACCTTCTTTCTGTAGCTGTCTGCTTTGGTGGGCTCGTAGTCTTCTACAAACTATGTACAACATTAGGATAGATGGTTACACTCCTGTAGAAAACATACTCTTCTACAAACTACACATAACATTAGAATAGATGATTTAAAAAAGTCTTTCACAGACTACACACAACATTCTTCCTGTAGCTGCTTTGGTAGGCTCATAGTCTTCTACAAACTATACACAATATTACAATAGATGATTAGACTCCTTTAGATATCATAGTCTTGTACAGACTATATATAACTTTCTTCCTGTAGCTGTCTGCTTTGGTGAGCTCATAGTCTTCTACAAACTACACATAACATTAGAATAGATGATTAGACTCCTATAGAAAACAATAAAAGCTTCTGTAGATAACATAATCTGCTAGAACCTGCGCATAACAACAGCAAATGCTTTTCTTTTATGTCTTACACACACCACCTACCTCATCATACATGAACTGCAGAGTGAGGGCAGACTTGCCCACTCCACCACTGCCCACCATAATGACCTTGTGTAGCGCCATCTGCGGAGGCTTCGGTTTGGAAGCCATGGTCCGACTCTACGTCTCTACAGCTAGATTCAACCTGGGAACAACAAACAAACAAACAAACAGTTATTTCCATATCTGCGGAGGCTTCGGTTTGGAAGCCATGGTCCGACTCTACGTCTCTACAGCTAGATACAACCTGGGAACAACAAACAAACAAACAAACAAACAGTTATTTTCATATCTTCAAAGGCTTCAGTTTGCAAGCCATGGTTCAAATACCACCACTATGTCTGGTGTCATGTGTGGTGTAACTGGTAGAGTGGGGCTCGAAACCTAGTAAAGGTGCCGAGTTCGATACCCGCCGTGCCCCTGATGTTGTGCCCTTGGGAAAGGCACTATACCTGACCTTCCTTACTTCACCCAGGTGTAAAAATGGGTCTGGAGGAAAAGTGCTACCTTTACCTTCTGTCTGTATCTTGTATGTAGCACTGTTAAAATATGTTCCTAACTTGAGTACATGCAGTGCCACATTGTTCTTATCTGTCTGAAAGCAAATTTTTAAAAAAATGCCTATGTCTCGACAGCAACCTGAATAAAAAAAGAAACAAAGTTATTGCCTCTTATTCCTTTATACAAAGCAGCCTCACAGTGAGAAGATTGATAACAATATTCCTGGAAACAAACTCTACTCATACTATCTACTACTCCATCAACCCATCATTTCAGATGACCTGCTATACCAGACCTGACCTCTGCAATAACACACCAATAATACAGCCATAAAAACAATGATGAGTCTGCAATACTGTAAATGCATTTAAGTTCGCGGGGATTTAATTTCGCGGTAGCGGGAAAAATGACTTTTCGCGGTGGATTTAAGTTCGCGGTAACACCATAGACTGCAATCTAAGACCATAGTAGAAAAATGTTCGCGGTGGATTTAAATTCGCGGTGCAGTGGTCACCGCGAAAACCGCGAACATTAATCCACCGCGAACATTTATGCATTTACAGTAACAGTATTCCCTTGGTCCACCATAGACTGGTGCTATGGATGGCCGACAAGACTGCAAGTGAAATTTTTATTATTTCTAGTAAGGCTTGGAATTTTCAGTAAATATTGTGCTGAAAATTTCATTCAGATCATGGACTATCCCAGACAGCATAGTCTGACTCATGTCTACATGTGATGTAGGTTTGTTTTCCTGATACAGTGATAGAAAATTGGACATGTAATAAATCATGGAAAATGTAATCAGGCGCCTGACTACTGTAACTTCATGCATGTTTGCAGAGATTTTATTTCGTGGTTGGGTGAAAAAAGGAGGCGTTCCCAGTGTTTGCAGTGGGCACAAAGATCAGACTACTGAACAAATGTTTGGGGAATGATGCTTTTGGATAGAGAAACTAGTCGTGGAAACGTAAAATCACTGGAGACATTTGCAGGTTTACAGTACAGAACGCTGGCTCTGCCTGTCATGAAAAGTAATATTCTCTCACCAGACAAAGCCAGCCCAACAGCAACGAATACAAATTTGGTCACAAGAACGATACCTTAGCATTCAGAATGTTTAACATAAATAAACATTCTTTGTACATGTAATACTGGCTGCTAGCAAAAATTGCCAAGCATTGGAAACGGCAAGTGGACTGCCTTTTGTGACTTCTCAGTCCTAGTAGTACTCTGGTACTGGGTGTGTCCCCCCATATCTTTCGCCATGATTTCATCTTTGCATTTTACATGGTACCTCTCCAACTTGAATTCATGACAATGCGAAATGTGCATTTCCAATGTCTTACTTCAGTACTATAGAATATTTTCACACGCAAATATAAAACAACAAAATTCTCTATTTTCCTAATGCAAAATTAAACCACTAATGACTATGAAAGTAAACACATTTACAGTACACTGTTAGCACTACTGTTACTACTGTGCCAGCATATGTCACTATACATTATTAAGAACAATACCAGACACAACCAATCAAGCCCAGACACCTGGATGATCAAACCCATCTGTGTCAGGGGAACTGACTCGAGGGGAAAAATCAGACATGCTGAATTATTCATGTACACAAAACACACAAGCCACTGGCATGGTGCAAATCAAATGATCCTATAACCCACCAACCTGTGGCCTGGGTCTATCCTCAATCAGATTAACAGCCAAAACGAACTCTGTATTTTTAGCTTGACAATTCCCTATGGATTGTATTTTGTGTAGAACTGCACAGATCCTGTGCTGTTGATGATATTATTTGGTAAAAGAAAGTGAGAAAATACCAAATAAAACGAATGGCCTAAAGAAAAGAGAAGCCAATAATCGTTTTTCAACAGCCTAGAAACTTAAAGATATTTTTTATATGATTCATATATCACAAGCTACTGTAAAAGCAGAAATGTTTGCAGTGGTTTTGTGTTTGTGTAATATTTATAGTATGATACTACAGTCTATGGCACTACCACGAACTTAAAACCACCGCGAACAATCCATTTTCCTGCTACCGCAAAACTAAATCCCCCGCGAACCTAAACGCATTTACAGTAACTCAACAGCCATGATTAATTCTACAGCAACACAGATAGAAGACAATACAATCAATCTAACAGAGTGCACATCCTCTTCTTCTCCCTCAGGCAAAGGAAACATTTCCACAGTTAAAAAGAAAAAAAAACTATTGATTGATGATTGGAAAATTGCATACTGTAGATTCATTTACTTTTGCAGTTGTCTTTTTTCACTGTAAGAGGGAAAAGGAGGTTTTCTAGGTGATTTAAATTTGTTTTTTAAACATTAGTAATACTGTACTTGGTCTTGATTTTAGAATATTCGTGAAATAACGATGGAGAGGTTACTATGAAAACCATGAGAATAAAACAACTATGAATGTTTCAAGATTTACAGTACCATACTTCAGTATCAGACTTTGCCCTCCCCCTTTGGTCCTTGAATGGTTCGGCCCCATGAGTCACCTGTGTGAGTGTTGACAAACCAGGAGGGGTCGTCGGGCGGGGTCGCAGACATGACAACAATGACATCCAGCTTATCACATGGACAATAGATATCTCCAAACACAACCCAAACAGTTTGGACATTTTTTTCTACAAGCTGTAAACTCAGGGAAAAAAACAGGAAAACCTATGTACATGTACTACACTGTATTGTTTTTGCTTACCAACATGATAAGGATATACCCATTTTCACGCCTGTAACAACAACTCTAGACGTAAACATTGTAAGAAAATTAAAGGCGTAGTTGTAGGTATGTCATTTTTTTTCTTCTTTCCTTGCATGTACATACTCTTCTTGTAGATATAGAACCCATTCCCCCATCTGGAATGCCTGAATTTCTGACCTCTCTATGGGGAGTAATGATTGAACACACCCAAGAGGAAAAGTGTGGGTGGAAGCAGAAGGGATGTCCTGCATTCCAACCTCCTAAACATTCCTGCAAACGTCTTGTCAGATATTCCATCTGGCTTTCTATCAATAACCTTATCATTGCAAGTTCACCAAATGTGTTTTGGGAATAACACCAGGAAGTTAGGGGTTTGTTTTCTCCCAAATTCAATTCACTGGTCTTAATTACTGAAATAAAGAGAAATCCTGCTTATGCTTAAGTCTTGTCTCAAAGTATTTCTTACAACATTATTGACTGAGCTAACATTTAAGGTATGATATCCTCCTGTTTGGTGTTTCCTTGCTGCTACAAGTATGTACCTTGCAATTCTATCCTGTCAAAATAAACCATTCATTCTAGTTCACTTCAAAGATTTGTTCCTGTATAGTGATGTATGGCATCCTTGTATGTTTGGCTTATATACTAGTATATAACTTACACATAATGGTTTATTGTAACAATGACCTGTACATTGTCACTGGATGGTACTGTCAAATAAAGGACTTTCATTCAATCAATCATTGGTATTCATCGAGGAAAAACCTGGCTTCCCTCTGCTGAAATCTGACAAAAGAACAACTACGTACCAGATATTACCAGTCTGACAGTACAAGACAGTCACTTTAAGTTTCCATTCTTTTTATCTATCATAAACACAAAACAATAGCCTGGGTACCACGGATGATACTCAGGCTACAAAACAAAACATCTTGGTCATCAAATAATTTTCTTATCCCCTAATATCCTTTGAACAGAAAACAAACTCAAAGACAAAGACACAAACAGAAGAAACATTACGCACTATTTCTTTAGAAACAACATACGTATAGACCTTATTCAAATGTAATGCCGATACCTAGATCTGCTAAGAAATGACAACTTTTCAATACCAACTACTTAAGGGAAACATTAAACTTCACCAAACAATGGCAACACTCTGTTTCCTTTATCCACTAACGGCCAAAACAGTTCCTCCTCTAGTGAATGACCATAATTCATGGTGATGCGAAGATAACACAGAATCAGACCACTTCTGAATTATTTATGAAGCTTTATGTCGCAGTTTGAAGAAATGTTAGACATAAAAAGACCAAAGCTTAGTGAATGTTTATTTGTCAGCTACACGATAATGTGGTAATGAATGGGAACTGTTGATCTTGACACCTGTGAAAATAAATTATGTGTTGATTTCAGAGCGTTGATACTTGCCTTTGTAGGCACCAACCAACCGTTGGATTTGTTAATCTACATACAAATCTTTAAAATGTTTGGGTCTGGAAAATTGGAGAGGGGAAGCGAAAGATTTTATGTTAGTACTGGATATGTCCCACCCAACACAGAACGGTCACTTTTTCTTCACACTTCTCACCACATAAACACAGACATCATTTTTTGGCCCTATATGGGTCATAAGTTTAGTACACCCAGGGGTGGACTGTTGAAAGAAATCGCCGAATAAAAAATCGATGACTACTAAAGCTGTCTGCCGAGGAGATTGATGGATGAATTATATTATAATCTCCAGGGCTTCCCGTCCAAAAAATTGTTACATGTTTCCGAGTAGCAAAACGGAGAGGTGTTACTCACAGGGAAATGGCGCTGTATCAACGGTTTAAGACAACTTATCGAGTCAAAAAGAATTTAGATAGTAGAGAAGAAGTCACTTAACGCTATGACCTACCTTAAATGGACTGGGGGTGTGTGAAAAGTGATCCTCGGCGCCCTACATACAAGGCTACCGCGGAGCGCTCGGCTCGGCTCGGTCGGTCTCGTTACAGGAACCAAAATGGCGGAAGGGTGGGGCGCATGGCATCATGGGACCAGGATTTTATATCCTGCCGTTTGCAAGGATGTCGCCAAGAGTCGCTGTTGTACGGTAACGTTAATGAAGAAGTTACAGTAACCGTATTTGCAAGTTCGTGCCCGAGGGCTAATTGCAAGTACATGGTATAAATATTGTAAATATACAAGTGACAATGAACAGTTATGAACAATATTCTACTCTAATACTAGTGTTGGCTATTTCTAAACAGGTTGGGTTTGACTTCTTTTTTGGAAGCATATGGAGACGAAAAGCCACACCTTTTCTAAAGTTAATAATCGAGTGAGGTAGGGTTCAAGTTCGGGCAAACTTGGTATCATTGGAAAGGTCTCTTGGTGTTTAGTTGGAGGATAAAAACTGCACTCCAATCGGATGCTTTCTTCTCGAGATATCCCTGTATATTTGCGCTCTATTTAGGCTCAACCGCTCGCTGCCTGTAACCGTTAGCGCCATTGTAACGTAGGGTTCAAGTTTCGGTCAGCCAAACTTGGTATCATTAGAAAGGTCTCTTGGGGCCTAGTTGGAGGATGAAAACCGCATTTCAATTTTCGAGATATCCCTGGATGTTTGCCTTCTATTTCGGCTCAACCGCTAGCTGTCTCAGCGCCTGTAGCCGCCAGTGTCATGAGAGGCGGAAAACGTCATCTGTGAGTCTAAGCTACAACAGTCTTAAAGCTACATCACTCCAAGCTTCCATGCAGAGTGGTCGTAGTATTTGTTCAAGTATTTTCAAAACATATATGTTTGAACTTAGTATACAGTACATGTACCTGAGGCAAAGGTACATGTGTTCAAGCTTCTGGATCCTGAATTAAATTTGCCGAAAAGGATACTGAAAAATTGTTTTGTAACAATATAAAAAGTACTGTTATGGTACAATGCAAGAATTCATCTGGATAAAGTGATTAGTGTTGCCAGTCCATTTTTATTAATAAAGTTGCTCTTAAACTGAATCGATGGTGCTGCATAGTGTAGGTGATTTGTTAATTCCCCTTACGTTGCATTGACAAAAAGTGAACTTTATTAATCACTGTCGGTACTGCAGCCGGTCAAAGCTTCTGAATCAAAGTACGAAGGTAGCAGGAAGGACTGCTATTCAATCACAGATTGATCTATCCAGATATCAAACGTCCTGCGATGACCAGAGGCATAACAAGGTCTACTTGGACGGAGGGCAAAGCTGACCACAGCAGAATTACTGTAGTGCCAAACGACGAGAGCTGAGATGATACAACCGTGCTGTTATCAGCAACGCCGCCTGAGGGCGCTGTTTATACGCCAGCACAAGCATAGTTCTGATTCCAGTTGTCCATAGACGTTGCTGCCAAACCAAGCTCCATGTCGGTCAAACGTTTGTAATCTTAAATTTCTAATGAATCGGGCTGTAAGATCCTACTGTGTTGATATATGCAGGGACGCTTTACCAGCGCTTTCTTTCATTCAGTGTTTGGGTGGTGTTTCAGTACCAAGGACAGGAGAATATCGCCAAAGAAATGACACTGCTAAGTCCTGACCTGTCATGTTATCATTTGTATCTATTCCCAAATTAATATCTAGGACATGTTGTCATATAAAGTGCGAAGTAGACCTTGGTATGCGTCTGGTCCTTGAGCAGGGTACGAGTGGCAGTTCCTTCTCATGCTGTGGCGTGTTGCATGGTTTGGACTTCATGCTGCAGTACTGACAATGATTAATAGAAGTCGCTTTTGATCCACGCAACCAAAGCTGATGACCTCCCATGTTAACGTAACAAATATCAAAATGATACTGGAAGCCCAAACTACAGGCAGTAATGTATACGTAATATTTTCAAATGTTTTAAAAGCCACTTCAAGAACAAAACGACACACATTGATTGGACACTATGATCCTTTATTGTTTCTGGCACGTCTTAAAAAGGAGAAGAAGTAAAACTAGCTGCAAATGCAGCCCACAAGGTTTCTCTCACATTTCTTTCATAACAAATTCTTCCCTCTAACTTGTATAACAGGAACAAGAAGCCTTCGATCTTTGCAAACGATATTAAGTCCCATGTTGAAAATCATCAACAAACCAATTTCATATTTGTTTGGACCTCTGTCAATCAGTTTACATTTATCATATGTTACAGAAATGGTTAAATAAAACTGTCTTGTAATTACAATAAGAACATCCAATTTGTTTGCTATGGGACCTTTATAAACCTATTACGGTAGATAGACTATCCTTTTAGAATAGTACTAGTTTTCAATATTCTTTGATATAAGTTGTCAACCTTTAAATTAATTGCTAATACAACCAACTTTACACGTCCAGCACATGTCACCCGTAGCGGAACTGTGCCATCACTGTAGGAACTTAAGGTTGCTATGGGAACATTTAGTTGCTATGGTAACAATGAACTGATACAACAAACATGCAGTATAGCATTTTAGAGGTTATATCAGGTTTCCAAACAGCAATCTGGTTTCCTTATCAAATACTTGTTCAACCAATAAGATTAAGATAAATTAATTTATCTATAAAGTTATATGTATGTATTTACACAACTTAATGACCTTATCAAATGCATCGATTTCTATATCATACTCATATGAATTTTTTCTCCATAATCATGTTTTCTGTAACTCTTCACTGATTATACTACAAGCAAGATATTATATTTTCAAACCATAATTCATATATTTACATAAGATAATATGATAATGTATAATTATACAGATATAATGAGATGAAAAAAAACCATAAGCATGTAACACATTATGTATATGACCAAAACAACTTTAGCAACTTGGTGTTCAATATTCTTACACAGCTCATATGAGCTGGGAACATTTCTTGTCATTATTAAGTTAATAATGCTTGAAAGTTAGTGTAAGTGCTGACATACCTCTTCAAAGCATAATCACATATCATGGTTACTGACAGTGTCTCCAACTTTTGGTCAAAACTATCTTTCCATCTACCTTCAATTGATCCTTTGCTCTTTCAACTTTCTCTTTTGCCAGTGTTAACGTTACGTACGAATATACTTTCATATAACAAAACTTATACCAATATTCCTTGATTACACAAGTATGAACCAGGCATCAAGGAATTTTTCTAGAGGACAGATTTTCCTATGCTGTCATTTTGTACTTTGCCACCAGGGCAAGACGTTTTTCTCACATCAGTATTCTCACACACACCTCATGCATCCTAAGTGTATCAAAATTAGGATTCTATATGGGGGACACCAAAAAACTATATTCTTAGAAGATATATATATCATGAAATAGAGTTATACACGTACAATGTACCAGTAATTCCAACGAAAGCAGGTCAATTGTCACATTAGAAAAATATCTACTTCCAGACTAGATATTCTAATCTAAAAGCATGTTCTCTTTAAACCACTTACATAGCCTCTACATGATTCAACAATTAACACAACAACGTACCATGATAGGAAGACTTGAATAGTAGCTCACCGTACAAAACAGCAACTGTATGTAAATGCCTCTACTATATGGTATAAGGTACATATTTTATCAGTTGCTCTTTTAGAATGGCATTGACTTTGGTTGACTTCCTAAATTGTAATTCAAACTCCAAGTAGGGACCAAAAACAACTTTCATTTGCAGAGTCCTTCCTACTCTTAATGCATGAATAACATCCCTTCTGTAAAGGCCTTGAAAGTCAAAGGATTCTTTAAAGTGCTTCAAGACAGAAAGTTAATATATAGGGATTACAACCAAATATTTTTAAATTCCATGGTTCGAATATATGCTAAGCTTTACTAATAAAAATCGGTTTGCTATGTAAGGATGACAAATTAATGATTAAATTTTTTCTCTGCTGTCTTCATATATATACACATGTACTAGACAGGTTAAACTTGCTATTATATAACATTCTTGAAATTCAAAGTGGCCCAAAAGAAAAACTTACAAAGCAGCATAAATAACTAACGATTTACGTAATCATTTGCTCACATCTTGAGTTTAAAATACTCATTATCGAGACTACATTTACAAGTATAACAGTGACTTCAGCTTGCTTGAATTGAGTATCAATTATAACCAAGTGGGTATGATATTGTGTTTATACACTTTATAGTGATAGCCGTTGTATATACAACTCTTCACTACAAATACACAAGCATATAACAGAATATAAATCTTGTTATATTTACTGAAATCAATGAATACATAATGGTCATGAAAGGAGAAAGTGGCCCTGCAGTCCAGTGGGTGTGGTCCTCACCTGGCCAGGTGCATGCTGCACACCTGTGTGACACCTGCAGCTACACCAGGTCCACAGGTGACACCTGGAAAGTGTTTTCCCTGGGAGACACCTGTGATGGAACATGAACAGGTTAACACACCACTCACTAGTCCATCAGCTGGTTTAGACTTCAGGCAAGTGTAAGGTTTGGGTTGAGATTTGTATGTCTTTTTGCTCATAGCTTGCAAGTGGTATTTTCTCTTTTCACAGAATAAGAAGGTAAAAGGAAATACAAAATGGACAAAAAGATCAACAAAAACCAACCAAACCACACAACTGCTTGGAGCTAAAACAGCAGTATTGGGGTGCAAGAGTGTTCACTTGTTCATGAGCTGCTGAATGTCTGCTTTGCTGGTACCGTAACACCGGACATGGACAGTTATGGTAATAGCATTACACCTTATGAAGATACAACCTTGTCCATAGATACCATACCTGAACACACATTTGATAACACAAACTGAATTGTATAAATGACATTCCCTGCAAAACCTAATATTTGCAACATAATAATGGATACAATAAAAAAACACTCATTTTCAAGTGACCTGACAATCATAAATTAAAATCTATTGCCCCACTTTGAAAGGACCTATAACAACAATCTGACACGCTTCATCTGAGTACAATGTAGCCCATGTGGATGCTATCTGTAAAATCACGTTTTGTTTAGGCTTAGCAATAAAATTTGACAACAAAGTGTAATAACTAGTACCTAGTATTATATGTTAGTTCATGTAAACAGGTTGCGAACAGCCGATGTTAGTACAATGCAGCAAGGGGCACTATATACAAGACAGTGCACTCAACACGAAACTATGTTAACTATGCTAGAACAATATCACAGAAAACATTTCATGCAGACTTACCAATTTCTGTCATAACTGTTTTTCAGCTAAATTTTCGTGGAAAATTCTTAAAATTCAAATTAAACAGAATCACCAATTCTTCAAAATCAAAAACTGAATTTGCATGGTGTAAAAAAAAAAAAGAATGTGGAACTAGTTGTTCAGGAAGGTTGTAGATTGAAGATTACTAAAAATATTGCCTGTGAAGGTTTTTGTGTTTAGTGTTTTCCCACCTTTTTTAACCGTGAATTGAGGTTTCCGGCCTTAATGGCCTCCATAGCAGCTCTACGTGCGTTTACTGCATCGTCAGAATTTTGGGTGGAAGACGAGGAACTCCGACTTTTGGCCGCCATAGCGTGGTCGTAGGGCGGCGGTGGCGGTCGTGAGGAGGGTGGTGGTGGAGGTGGCGCACTACTACCGTTGGCAGCGGAGGAACCGTTTGTGTGAGTGCTCGGTGGTTTGTCGAGGACGCGGCCAAACGAAACATCGGGCTCGGGGCTGGAGACCTGGACACGGGGAGAGTGAGAGGTGTACACACCAAGCCATGCAGGGTTACTGCCGAGGTACTGCCATGCACAGCACACACAGGCATAGGGAGGGGTGGCAAAATGTAGACAGAGCTACGGTAACACACAGAATCCTGAACATTCAAAATTTGGAAAGAATGAAGGATAGAAACAAAAGGACAAAACCGTGGCAGGGGAGACAATTGAATTCTAAATTTGTCAGAAAGTGTGACAGTGTACTATTCATAAAGCTTTTAGGTCTTTTAGGTCTAAAAACAGTCAATGAGTGCTCTTTCTATTAATTGGAAAATTGGAAAGGAACTTTATTCAATATGTAAAAAGTATCAAGAAACATCTTAAAAGAATAGACTGTTGAGGTACAGTATTTGACAAATAAAGAATTACAAGTAAATATGATGACAGCACAATCTTGTTCAAATCCCACCTTGTGAAATTTACGACATATGTTTTCCTGTGTGTTAAGCTCATCTACCTTTAGCCAGCCATCGTCGTTCTTACAATAGACAGTTGTTTGGTATCACACAGTAATGTGCGGAACAGTACATACTCATGCTGTTAGTGCAGTGACATAGGCAATGTGGGTCAGTAACAGTGTAATGTGAATCAGCCATCTCTGCATTGTTTGGTGCACCAACAGTAAGATTTATAATAAACCCTGAAACTCTGAAGGAATGGCATTAGTAGAGCTGAAACCATACAATATTGGCAGCTGCATATCAGTTCCATTCAAGTTGGAAAAGTAGTCTGCTAATGAATAATGGTTGGACAAAGAAACTTCAGAATCTGTTCTTTCTTTTTCTTTCTTTCTTTCTTCAATATGAAAATCAACAAAGCAGAGATACATTGTACAATGACACTCACTTGAATGACAAAAATTGGATTACAAATAACGATGGGACCGAAAAGCAGATGTAAGATATGGTATGTCAGATTTATTTGAGAAGTATGTCACTATGAATTTCTTTATTGCCAGACACAGAAACTTTTCCATGTTGAACAGAATGATGTTGTCAATCAGCAGCAGTGAAGAAGACATTTGCTGTGTGGTTTTTCCAGCAACATTGTCACCACCAGCACCAGGGGAGATTCATTATCTATCCCCACAGCACCACAAACAAGCCTCCCACCAGGGGAGATTCATTCTTTACCCCTGTTGGACGCTCATAGTCGACAGGAGAAGGCGGTCTCGGTGGTGCCTCATCGGAACGATCTATAGCGTCATGCTCCGATTTCTCAATGACACGGCCATACACAACTTTGTTGGTCTGAGGTTGGGCTACCTGAAAATGTTCAAAAGTTGCAAAACACATGGCAGATTTCCTTACTTCTCCATTCATACCCTTCCACAGATACCCTTCAACATAAAACAAATCACAACATCTCAGTAATGTAAAAGATGATGTTTGTAGGCCTTAGTAAGAACAATAGTTAAGATGCAAAAAGAGGGTCTTTACCTTCCGCAGTTTAACGGTAGCTTCTACGCCGCGTATCGCCGTCATGAGTTGCTCGTGTGGGTTGTCGGGTTGCTTCTTTGGCAGCGGCTTCAGCCTCCGCTCCGATGCCGGTCTCAAGCCCGCAGCGGCCGCTGGACTGAAACTCTCGTCGTCCGGATCTACCGGCTTCACCGTCTCAAGGTACTCCGACCTCGGGCGATACTTCGTCTTGAACACAGAGGCCGTACTCTGCGTCTCCGTAGCAAAGTGGGAGGAGTAGTTGGCAGAAGCTGGCCTGAGTTTCGCACCAAAGGCGTAGAAGCCTTGTCTCCGGGACCCGTCCTCCTGTGTTGTGTCAGGTGGGGTGGGTTTGATAGGGTGGGGAGGGGGGACGATAAAGGCTGGTTTAATCCTAACATCGGGCGGCGCGGCGGAGTTTGCCACTGCCCACGGAGGCCTTGGTTCCACCTCAGGGGAGGAGGCAACATTGGGGGGTGAGGATGGCTTGAGGGGGTGGGGAGGGTGGACAGCATGGTACGCTGATATCCCCTGGGGAGGGGTCGGAGAAGTCACTTTGTGGTAGCTTGGGGTAAACGGAGGGGATTTGTGCATGGAACTTTTGGAGAAGCTGTCGCTTCTCATAGGTGGGGCTGGCTTGTGGGCTTTCGTCTCCTCTTTTGAAGCGTCCTTTTCTTCCTTGTCAAACGACCTACTGAACGGCCGCGGGGCCGAGAAATATACCGCTCTCTTCTCCGCTGCAGTGTTTCTGCGTACAGTCTCGGTTTTTATGATAGGCTCACCCGTGTGAGGGAACACTATTACTTCCTTTTCTGGCTTAGGCTCTGCAGGGGGTTCCTGGGAACCTGTTCCACCTTCCTGTGAGTCCTCAACAGATTTATCTTTGTGCATCTGCTCGCGCAGCTTTGTCATGTCTACGTGAGGTCCGGCTTTATTTATAGGACTTACTGCCCTCTGTACTTCCACTGGTCCTGATTTAACAGAAGAATCTGACTTTTGAACCTGTGGCTCAGGGGCTTTATCGACCGATGTACTACGTTTTCTAACCACCCTCTCCACGGGGATGGCATTGTCTGGAAGAACTTGGAAATTGGTGAGTCCGATCGAAGACCTGTCAGGCTTGTGAGCAAACTTGATGTTACTCAAACTAACAAAACTCTTCGTTTCAGGCTTTTTCTCCTCCTGTCCCTTTCCTTCGTCTCTAGAATCTTTACGAACATCTCTTAAAGGTTCTCTCTCATCATCTCTAGCTTTTTGTACACTGTGTTCGACTGTTTGCTGTAATGGTCTACTCTCTTCAATGGCTGTCTCTTCTTCTTCTGCTTTCTCAGTTTCTTCCCCTTCTTTATCAAAGTCTATGTCTACAACTCTTGATTTCACATGACCTTTGAACCCACGTACTGACCCCTCCAGGCTTACGATGTGGTGGGAAGGAGAGGACATTTTCTTTTCCTCGTGTTCAGCTTCGATAAAAGAGCGAACACGCACTTGCTGTGGTCCTTTCTTCTCTCTTAGCACTACTTCCTCAGAGTCTGGTACGCTATTGTCTTCCCTTTCTTCTGATTGGCCGTACATTGTCTGACCATTTGAAACAGCCTCGTTTGATTGGTTCACTTCTACCGATACCTTTGATTGGTCACCAGCCACATGTCCATTTGGAATAACCTCTCTTGATTGGTTGCTAACTTCTGGCGACTTTTGCTGTGATTGGTCAGGTGTTGTGTTGGATTCTGATAGGCTAGATAGGGAGCTAATTGATGGGGAATCTGCCCGACCTACTCCAACTTTCTCCTCACTACTTTCAGTTAGTGAAGAAAGCTCTGCATCATCTGATTCATTAGCTACATTTGGAGCAACTTCAAGAGTCTCTGGCTGGGACAAAGCATGAGATTCCTCAACACGTGTCTCTTCAGTTATTTCTTTCAAGTCCAACTGGCCACTTCCGTGACTCACACTTGGAGAGTCATCAGAGCTAAAACCTTCCGTCAAACTGTCCACCATCTGTGTAAGGTATTCCAACTCTAATGGATCTGATTGAGTGGACTCTGATTGGTCAGAGGTATTGACAGCTGGTTGGTCAAGATAGGAACCTGCTGACTCTTCATACAGCTTCACATCTCTTGATTGGTCAGCATGAGACTCCACAGTTATCTTTGTGTCCTCTGATTGGTCAGAGATGTTGACAGCCGATTGGTCAGAATAGGAGCTTGCTGATTGGTCAGAAGTTTTCCTGTCATCTGATTGGACTGTGCTCACAGTGACAAATCCTGTGTCATCTGAGTCATCCCCACTGTCTGATTCTGCCTTCTCTGCACCAAAAGACATGGATGCCACATTGTCTTCTTCCTTGAAGTCTGCATCAATGTTCACTTCTGCCACATCTATCGCCTCCTCTGCTCGTGTGGTGGTGGCTTCCGAAGCTGGAAGGAAAAGTAACATACCAGTCAGTAAACAGTTCATTCTGGAAGGACTGATGTAACTTCTAGCTCATTCTCATATCTCAAAGGCAACACATCAACTGAAATTATCTTTCAAAACTGCATGCTGAAGTTGACCCCATGCCTTTAAACTGGCAGTGGTAAGTCAGCATGGTACTAGTAATTGATAAAAGTTGAGCCTAAAACATCAGGCCACAGCATCTTTCATACATTTCAACCATGCAAATGAAGACAAATTTCTCCACTTAAAACACATCTCATATTCTTCCTAAGAGAAAAAGAGTCACCCTGTTAAGCACAAGAAAGGCTTCCACAAACACTGTTTTGAGCTTGATGAATCTTTTAAATCACCAGGCACAGCCAAACACAATATGCGCTGGTCAGTGCTGCTAGTTAACAATTAGCAAGTTAACGTTCGGCAGCCCCAGCAAAAAGGTAAATACCTTTCCATGCCAACAAAACTCATTCTAATGTATTACCCTGCAGTTGTACTGTCTGCTCTCAGCTGTTGGGCCTGGGCTCCATTCCCAGTCAGACTTTGTAATCTCCCAGCAGATATTCAGAGGCAAAGACCTTACGTTTTCCTAGCTCCCTGTTTCTGTCACAAACTGCCTCGAGAGACAGTGTCCTTCAGTGTCTTTACAGTGCTGTCATGAAGTGATTTCAACACCTGTCTAAGATGGCGGCATCGTTTCATGCCACTTATTGAAGGGAGTTGACAAAGTTCAGTTGGCTTTTATTTGAAAGAATGGGAAGCTTAAATTGGTAGTATGAAAAGAGAGCCATTTTTCTGGATTTTATGTCTACGTGCTAGTTAAATCTGTTTGGACAGACAGCAATTGAACACGCAAAAAATCAAAAATAAAGATAATGATGGAGAGTGTTCACAGGTCTTAAGTCTTTATTCTACATGTATGTCGCAAAAACAATCTTTCAAGTTTCAAGGACAAGTTTGATCAAATGAGCTAGCATAATTTAGCCACATTCTTTCAAATACCCTCGACTATATCCTATAATGTCTAGTCATTCTATATATCCTATAATCCCAGCCAAATGTCTTAGATCTAATTGTCCTGACTTCAAACCAAATAACACTATCCATGATACCTACACCTGTAGTTAGTGACCTTTGATAAAACCTGTTTTTCCGGCATGATAATTGTGACAGTTCATCCCAGTTCAGACAGGTGGGTTGTCACCTTTAACACCTAAAGGAGCAGCGGAAGTGTTGTTCACTGAGACACACCTGTGCCCTTTTTTCCCACGCCAACAATGACCCCAGGAATCTCTCAGACTTTCAGAACCTCGATCTGATAATCATCATGCTTTTGTTGAATGTTCTTTCAATCTAAAGGACTTTAAAATCTTTGATGACATCAAAAATTGCAACAATGACAGTAAATTATAGAAATGAACTTCCGGAACCCAAATAACACAATGATTACAAAATATATGGTGATTTGAATATGGTGATTTGGGAGATTGTTATATCTTAATTCAATGGAGAGATAATGGCTTTTTTGTAATACTGATCAATCTAAAGAAACAATAGAGGTCACACTAATTGAATTGACAAAACAGTAAGTAAATGTATGATTCTAACTTCAACTCTAGTGAAAGGAAGAATCAAGTAGAAGAAAAATGTCTTTGAAATTGTTTATTACATATGACTAGTATTTGGAGTTATATTAGGAGTCTTTAATTTGTTCCCTACCTCTACATATATATGAATATCAGCATGTATATAAATATCAACATGCATGTATTACCCAGTATACCAAATATAACTTAATGCATTGCAATTGCCCACCCCTACTAAATATAGTTATACTAAGCAGATCTGCAATATCTCGTCTTGCTTTCGCGAAATTCAACAATTCTTAGTATTACACAAAATTCTGTCGCTGATTATGATCTTACAAAATCCTCCTATTATATTCACTGCGTGGGTACATGTACTTCATTCACTGACATTCCCATCTTTTAGGTGGTGCTATGTTCTTCTATACTATTACTACACTATACTTTCAGATTGGAAAATATACCTTGCATTGTGATAACTTTTTAAGGCCTGTTCTATACATCTATAGTCGAGTATTTTTATAATTTCTATAATTCCCATAAGTTTAGGCATACAGAACACTTATGCTTGCATAGTTCAACTCGTTTCATTTACTGCACCAAACTACAGTATGTTTTTGCAGTCTTATAGAAGATACCTACAAGTTAATTTCCCTAGAGCACCTTTGGCTTTGTAAAGCAAGCTCATTACGAATACAACTGTATATGGGATATTAGCTTGGGTAGAGGGGTTCATAGTGAAGGGGATTGCAACAAGATGACAGGCATGGACTAATGGTATAAACAGCCTGAAAACAGCAGGCAGTATGACAGCAGGCAGGTACATCCGAGGCAAGATGCTAAAATATGAAAAATCTATATATAGTATCTATAATCATATGTAGATAGTTGAACATGCAGAAGTCAACCAAGTATGGATACTACAAACTATGATTAAGATGCAAGGCATGACACCTGCCATCCAATGCTCAACCAAGCTATATGCCCTCATGTACACTCCATAACAGCAAGTATAGTAGGAAGCAAAATCAAAGTATTTCAATTGTTTTTTGATGTTTTTGGTACAGTAGATCGGCATCATTATGGTACAATATATAAATTCATAAAGCCCAATATAAATAATTTGTTGAGTTAAAACCCTTTCTTCAACAAATTTGAAATGACAAGTGTACCAATTCTTTAACTTAAAAGTAATTTTGACAACCAAACTTCCGCCCAGCAATAAAACTTCATACTTGATATTACAGGTAAAAGGAAAACATGACAGTTTTCCTGAATCAGAAATCTATCAATATTGCATTCAATGATTATCTGATTAATATTGTGGAAGTCATTATCAAGCAATCATGCATATTAACAGGTAATCATGCAAAAGTAGTCATCAAGATGCCTAAGATGTCGACCAATCAGCTGTGACAAGCATCTGTCAATCATCAGGTAGTAACTCCATGCAGCAGGGTGTACACAACTCATGTAGGAGGAGGTTGTCTCATAATCATTATCACTTATGGCACTAAAAGATGTAAAAAAAAAGGGAGAAAGAAAGAGACAAATGAAAATGTAACTTTCATTAAAAAATACTTTCAAAAAAGTTTTAGCCTTCTGCAACATTGTGTAAAAATAAGTGCCAAATTGCATTAATAAAATATGGTCCTGGGGGCCTTTGCCAATGGTTCAATCCCTTTTTAAAATCTTGAATGCTTGCTTTGACAAAAAATGTCTGCCAAACTAAAAAAACTAACTAAACAGAATAACACTCAAAGATTTAGGTATTGATAACCTCCTCCTAAAAGATTTGCAACCTTCTACTCAAGCAGGCCTGCAGGTCTGGATCAAACTAGAGAATGAATTCTACCTGGTAAAGACAACAGTACAGCAAAAAAGCGGGGAGAATCTGAGATAAGATAGCTTCTTAGTCAGTCGACTGTAGACAACATTGCTGAAATGGAATGCTGAGTAGGGTAAACAGCTGCAAAGAAGAAACTTGGTATGATTAAACGAAGAGCGAACAGGAAAAATCCTGAAACAAAAGAAGTTTAGTTGTACAGAAACTCAACATGGGTGCATGCTCAGGAGACGGATCCACAGGAGAATCATGGGAACTGAGGCTGCCAGTCAGAGAATGGGGTGAGAGAGGATCATGGGAACTACTATCACTTAAGCCTCTTCTTCAGAGGTTGTTCTCATGAATACTGGTTTTAATATGATTGGGTTGAAGACTTCAACGTCGTCGGGAAAGCTGCCGGTGCTTTCCGTGTCCGAGAGGTCACTATAATCCTCGTCCCATTCGGTGAACCAGCCTGCAAAGCATGAAGGGATTGAGGAATGAGCACAGATTACCCATCATTCTCCTGGGTCCCAAAGCAGCTATAAGGGTGAGGTTTTAAGTAACAGATGACGTTACATTTTTAGTATGTTGGAATGCATGCAGAAAGCAAGCAAAAACTGATATCGCAAAGCAAGTGTGGAAAAACCAGGGTAGCAATTTATAGACAGACAGCCAAACAAACCTATTCATATGATTCTTAACTCTAGTTGCCATACAAGCTGTTGATTTCCAATATATGGCTTAATGATATACACCAAACTTACATATACACGAACATCTCCATTCTCAAAACTTATCTAAAATACAATACTGCAAGTGTCTGACACCCTTTGTCCGAATTACGCATCAATATGCACTTAAGATCAATAGCATTTCAAGATGCTTTCAACTTACCCAAACCATGGTCGGTACCATAAAAATCGTGCAACATATTTTCCATTGCATACTTCCATGCATAGATGATGATATCTACAAGAAACCTGCACTTGGAGAAACAACTCTACCATGCATGTATACAGGTACAGAAACATGGGACAAATCACATAATACATGCAAGAGGACAAAGAAAAATAGAGTACAGTTTCTTCAGCTTCAGAAATGTCTTAAAGAATGTCGACATAGATCTCCAAGTGACAAAATTAAGTTTTGACTGATATACACAATTCCGAACATAGTTATTTGACAAACAATAAGGTTTACTGCATAGATAAGAGGCTATCAACTTATCTAAATAGCTTTTCTTAAAACTTCAAGGTAATATATATATATCAAACTCATCCCTCTATCTCCTTTCCAATTTTTCAGTTACAAAAAGGATAGAAAAATAGACCGGAGGCTTACAAAATGGCTTATGTAAGAACAAGGAGGTTAAAAACACACTTGGTAAGAAATATACTGTATAAGAGTTAGAATTTTGTAGAGTCAGACTTACTGCCTGCCGAGGATGCCCCTCCAAACTCTGATGGAGCAGTCAACATGGCAACAGCCTCATCCTCATCCTCCTCTACATCCTCCATCTTCTCCTCCTCCTCCCGGGGTGATGGGGAGGGGGGCACGTCGGGGGGCGGGATGTCTGGAGGCGGCGGGATGTCGAAGGAAGCAGGCCGGTATTCCAGGCTGAGGTCACCAGGGGCAGCGTAGCTCATGGGGCGAGGGGGCTTCGTTGGCAAAGTGTTGTATCCTGTGGTGTGGAAGTAGGGGATGAAACGTGTTAGAAATGCATCATTAAAGTCTCCTATGTGAACAGACCATACAACACTCACCAATTATAAGCTGTGACAGTCCATGTGTCAGAGACATTTTTCTGTCTTTTTCACTATATAGAAGCACTTAGAGCATACACAATACATAGCCTTAAGGTGGGGTCACAGGTGTGTATATATTCAAGTCCCTACGAGGCCTGTATGGAAGTCTTAGTCCATACCAGGCTCCATAGATCACTGGAAAAATAATAGAGATTGGACAAATACAGCCAGATAACAGCGGAGTTAGCACCTCAGACAGCTAACTTCTCTGGCACGTTATGTGTCTATGTTTCTTCAATTACCATTTATTCAGCAACCTGTGGAGCCTGGTAGAGGCTAAGAATTTCAAAACGGACCTCATACAGACCTAAATGTATACGCACGTGTGAACCCAGTTTTTGCTCCTTTAAGGGCAAAGACACTGTAACAGTTATGTACATGTACATCACCTCTGATGTTGATGTCATCCTGGTACATGTCTCCATCGACCACCTCAGGGGACCTGGTACCAGGGGGAGGGGGTGGGGCTCGTCGCTTGGACCTCGGTAGGGTCAGACTTTCACCTGGGGGAAGGGGAACTTTTCTTACTACAGGTGCACTGCCTTGTGTTTAAAAAGGGACATCATTAAGGTTACTGTCTGAAATAAAAAGGCTTAGAAATTTGATGGGATTCTGAAAAAGGTTTATACACATCAAGAGAATTGACAGATAAATACAATGCAACAAAACTATTGAACTTAAGCTGAAATAGAATAAATTATTCATCATTTTCCTCCATCTCTAGTCTTAATGTGTAAAATCATTGACCATATCATCTTCTATCACCCACCTGAATTAAACTCGATGCTGGCCTCAGCACCAGGAGAAGATGCCTGACTGTCTGTTTCCCTGGTTGGGCTGGCCTCTGCAGCACGATAAGGTGCCTCCATGGCTGCAGTCTGGGGCGGCCTCGGTGCAGGTTTCCTCCTGTTTCTCTCCAGCGTGGTATCTCCGCCCGCGTACGAATGCCTCCAGTCCGCGCCAGGCTTGGACGCACCGGGAGGAGGGGGTGGGGGTCTCTTCTTCCGCCTCTCTACAGCCTCTACAGGGGGGCTGGGCGCTTGAGAAGGGGGGGATCGCTGAGGGGGTGTCTGCGGGAGGCTGCGTGTGGGGGAGGGGGGCGACTGGGTAGTAGAAGGGAAACTGGTGGACCGAGCGTACTGGTTGGAAGATGACTGTGATGCGGAGTCTCCAAGCTGTGAAAGAATAAACTTTGGGTCATTCCATTTCTTAAGATTACTGGAAATGTATTAAGAGCACCATACAGACCACAGTTTCAAAGTATACCCTGTTGAAACAGCTATTAGGAACACCAAATGAACACCATAGAGATCCAGTACATAAAAAACTCTATGTTTGCCACGATTTGAAGGCACTGGATTTAGATGCATGGCATATCCTGAGCTATTTGCACTGTGTCACCAGTTTGCTGTATATTATATTATAATTATTTCCGGAACATTCCATCGAAAATGTTTTGAGGAAGCAGTCAGAAATTTGACCTGTTAATACAAGGTTGACAACATCTTTACATAACAATCTATTAAGGGGTTAAAAATCGTCTTTCAACCTCCATGCACCATCTAACTTGCATCTAAGTTCCATCGAACCAAAACACCTTCCATTACAATGTACCTTAATCTACAATACTGTCAAGCTTGGCCATGAATGTAACTGTTACGTGACCAGTTAGTACAGGTTAAGGAGAGTGTTACTATTATACTAAGCCATTGACTAAACTCAACCCTATACCTAAGTGCCACCTGATATAATGGAGGTTCACCTGATAGGGAATTTCTCCAGAAACTGTTGATCTCCTACTCTTAAATCCGGGCTACAAAATGGTACAGTAAACATCAACACAAACAGACAACACACACTTAAGATGGACTCATGTGACATTTTCGGTCCCTTGGGATCCTATTATATTTAACAGAGATTACAAACTTTGAGGAACATTTTTATTCTCCACCCTGACATATGTATCTAAAACATCCACCTTTTTCTTTCATATACTGTACACTCCTCATAAAAGGACCAAGCATGAACAAAATCCATCTTAGTGGGCACACATAGACACACACAGAGATATGTACTCACCATAACCTGCAGAGACATTAGAAATCATTCATGCAAAATATTTCACTGGTACAAAGAAATATTCTGCATAGTTTAGTTGTTGATTATGACACTGAAGTTACAGTACTGTGATAGAAAGAGATTGTATGTGCTTTTGTACACAGTACACAAATTCACATAGTCTCCTTCTATACTATAACTTTGATGTCACAGTCCCTGCACATTAATGGTGAATACAAATCACATAGTTTTCCAGATTGGATGATGAGATGATTCGTTCTTATAATCACCTTATACTCCACCTCCCCTGTGTAAGAACCACCGTCTTCACCCTGCGTTAGAGAGGTAAGGGTGCACAGCTAAGATTCAGTGGTGCAGTGAAATGCTGTTAGCAATTACGCTCATAGGATTAAGCAAGCAATCAGTGCAACATGCAAATCAAATGTTGTGCAAATATGCAAAACAGGCGTACAGTGTGCAAGTGCAAAATAACACAGTGAATAGCAAATTCTTCCACAAGATTAATGTAAGCATCAGTAGCTACATGTATGGTTATGCTTTAGTTGTTGTAGCAAAGTTAGGGTTTCCTAACTCTTTTCATTCCTTCTAAGGGCTTTTCCTTAACTGGTAAATTCGGCAGTGTTTTCAAAACTTGCGGTTTTCTCAATTCAAGTCTTTATTTTCAATCTGCCACAAAATTTAATATCTGAGTAGTTGGTACCAATGTAGCATTTGCACAGGCCTTGAGAAACTTCCTTGACTTGTCCAGCTAATTTGCACTAAATTGGACTCAAACATCTTAAGGCTAAGTTGAAGGTTGCTATAAGAAGCCGGAGAGACAAGAATGCTAGCCATAACCCCATAGACTGTCCACCACAAGCAAAAAAAGCAAGTCTGCTCAAGCTTCAAGTCAATACATATAGCAGTGGTTAAAAAGCTCCAGGTACAAAATGTATAACATAACCATTTTGTGTACACCTTGTTATTGATGAACTGTGGAAAAATGTACTTCCTCACCCTTAAAGCTACTAATTTCTTGATAGTCAATTGTGTACTTACGAATTTGAACTTCCTCTTATTCTTGAAGGCACCGAAGCTAAAGAGGGACTTCTTCACTTTGTCCTTGAAGCCGAGGGAGGTCATGGACTGCGACTTTTCCAGTGGAGCGGGTTTGTACGCGGCCACTTCGTCGTTGTACGCAGACACGGGTCTCACCGGGGACTTGTACGGAGAGGGTTGAAATCTTGGGTCTCCTCCTACAAGAAGAGAAATCAATTATTCTTTGGAAGGTAGTTTCAAAAGAAAAGAGTCATAGACTTTTACAAGTTCAGACTGTTTCATGCTGCCCAAAGGAGCTCAAAGTGGACCAGGCTAGAACTTAGAAAGAATGAATCGCAAGGAAGAAATTCACAGATCCAAGTGTGCATGTTCATAGGTCAAAGGACAAGGACCCTAACTTATCTTGTAACCACATAGATGGTGTTTTATATTTTAGGAACAATTCCCTGGAACTGCAAGGGCAAGGACGCTTAAGAAAAATGAAGCATAGTGAGGGAAAGGGTATTTCATAGCTCATATCTTCAAGCCCTCCATATCTTAGATCTGAATAGACGGGAACATCGCATGCAGGGTCCACGTCACAGGAACAGCTAGGTGGGAGTCAGTACCACTTGAAGAAAAGCTGCCCTTTTTCCTCCGTCTGGGCAGCCAT
Source organism: Branchiostoma floridae (assembly GCF_000003815.2). Lineage (NCBI taxonomy): Eukaryota > Metazoa > Chordata > Leptocardii > Amphioxiformes > Branchiostomatidae > Branchiostoma > Branchiostoma floridae. Next base: position 7,916,241 of record NC_049988.1, on the reverse strand, counting down.
GGGCACCAGACCCTTCTCTTGTTTTCCGGTGTGTCGGGTAAGAAGTCTAAGCCTACGGGTGACGCCAGGCTAGAGTGACAAGATCTAACAACTACAGAACAGAAGCAAGACAGTCAGAGCTGGAAGAGAGAAGTTAGTAACTATAAAGTGTGCAGGTGCTGTTTTAATCAATCTATGTTTGGATATTATAACAAGCCAGTAGATGAAGATAGACTGTACCTTCCATATGTTGGATCACACACAAAATATTCTAAAAATACTGTGAAATCTACATGGACTCTTGCATGCATGTACTGTAACCAGCAATGAAATCAAGCCAACTCATGCAGAGAAGTCACCATCACTATAGGACAAACAGAGAAGTTCTGCTGTTACACACAGGACTTTGACAACAGTAAAGCCACCATCACAAATCAAGAACAGAGCTTGGCCGACTTGTGGGCAAGCTCCAAATGGGCATTTTCAGCCGAAGTATTGCCAACATTCCGGCAATTACCAAGGCTTTGGGCATTGTCCATTAGGATTTAAACATCCGTGTAAACATCTGTGTATCAAAAAGGTAGAAAGGACAATAACTTGAACTTTTCAGGATGACACCAAATGTTCATTCCAACTTGTGACAGTGAAGACTTTCAACAAAAAATTTGGATGACGGTCGGGCGATTTTCAAATATGGCAAGCTCAAGCCGATCTAAAAATCTGTCCGTCATTTGCTTGAATTGTGACATAGGCTTAAGGACAGATGAGAGGGAAGTGATGTTAGTACCTTCATAGTTGGTATCACTTCCCACAGCATGGAAGGAGGGAAGAGGAAGGTCTTGGAGACAGAGAGAGAAGCATTTACTGTTACAGTTAAAATGGCCTGAAGATAGCTGGAAAGACAGGCATCTTCAAGATAGAAAGTCCTTGTATGAGTCTTGAAGATAGTGTACAGTAGGGCTATGAATGAGCATGCATTCCTGAAGTCACATGCATACAGGCATTCTAATGCACCTGCAATTCTGTTATCTCAAAGGCACCTACCATGCATAGAGAACAAGTTTGACATAAGAGTTTCGTGTAATCTAGAATCATAGAGTCAACTAGTCCCATGTAAATACAGCATAAAGACTGTATTCTTTGGTAAATTGGAGCTTAGAGTAGCATACTGTTTATTGTCCCCAAAGGAAATTAATGTTTGTCAGCAGGTGGTTTGCTGTTTTATATACTATAGGTTTATGTCTTGCAAACTGAAAAGGGGATGGACCTTTATGTTTGTGGTGGGACTGGATGCCAATGTTACATTTCAGACTGTTAGTGTTATGTATGAATTAATGTAATAAGGTATCACCTTTTCATATGGGTTCAAGTATATACCAAAATAACATCCTTTCAAATGGAATATCTTACTAAGGTATTTCTACTTGTATTTAGTAAGGTACCTTACAATGTTGCCTTTTTGTGTAATGGGATAATCCATACACAAATACATAGCATTAGTTAGTAGACAAAACGTTGGTAAAGCTTTAAGCCATATGTACACATTCGTTATTTACCTGGTCTGGTATCTACCACCAGTACTTCCGCCATGTTATAATCATCTATTGTCCAGTTTGTGTCCAGAACTACGTCAGGTTTGTCCACCTCTCGCAGAGCGAAGCGCGCAGGGTCCATGTTACACTTCTCACAGATGACAGGGTACAGCTCGGCGATGGTCAGCTTACGACTCACTCGCACAAACGTCTTCTGGTTCATGGGAAGGTTCACGATCAGTCGAAACGTTCTCTGGAAAAATGAAAAACAGGAACGTGTTGAATGTAGACTTCTTCAGACCCAGTCTAGATGGTGGCCATTTTTAACCCCATAACAAATACCAGTTTTGTTTTATGCTAAATGACTACCGTAGCAGGCTTGTTAATCACACATCATCTTTCCATTGATATCTGACTATTAGCAGGCATATCTACAAATTAACACACTCAAGAAGGACAAATTCTACACTAATTTTTTCTCAACTGAATAAAACAACCTCTACCTTCTTTGAAGTCAGCATGACTAATATCATTATGATGGTGATATTTTTGATACCAAATAACACATCAATATTTCCTTCCTTTGATATGTAAATGAAACCACAGCAATAATGTTTTCCCTAACACAAAAATCAATATCTGGGATCCGCAGTGATAAAGAAAAATATCACATTCCTCAGGAACTATCATATATAAACATCTGTCTGCTGTTGCAATATATGCAGAATAATTCTTTTGACATTTTCCAAACTTGGTTGAACATGAGTGGAAATGAGGTGCTTTATGGGGCCAATGTTATTTTGCAGTTGACTGAAAGTCATTGTTTTTTGTGTGCCAATGAAGCTTCAGAATCTACATTCTTCTACAAACTTTCATGAAAGACATTGAGGGTGCTACCTATATTGTGAAAAGGATAACTAAACTGCATGCTCTCAGACTCCCAATCCCTACATGTGTAAAATCATTGCACCATAACTGCACTGCATCTCTACATTATTTACAACACTGAGCAAAGCTCACTCGGTGGTTTATTAGGTGGCTATAGATCACTAGCCAGGCCGAATGTCACAGCAACATCTACAAAAAGTGGGTCATTAACGTATCCCTCACCTCTGGTGCACTCGGTACTTTTGGTTGTACAGGTTTCCATCTGTCACGATCCTCGCTGACGACTTCGTTCTTCGGCCTGACCACGACTTGCGTCACGTCGGGAAGACGGCCAATGGGAGTGCTGGGCATGTAGGTGATGACCTCCCCTTCCTCGGTGGGAGGGATGACCATGGTATGGGAGGAGGGGCTGAGGCCGGGGTACTGTCGCTTGTATTTGGCACATATCTGGACTAGTAGGTCCATCATATGTGTGCTACAGGAGGGAAAATAAAAGCACTTGGTAAGTGTTTGTAAATCGTTTATTGACAATGACAATGATCTTTATTGCATATCGATGCCCAACATGGGCTAAATGCACTCAGTTTTGATAAATAACTTAAAGTAGAATTGTGAAAAAAAATATATTCTATCCAAAACTACAGAGCTCTTCCCTCTTCTTGAACAAATTTACATTATTGTAAGAACCGTTTCAGAAAAAACTGGTCAGTAAACTAGCAATTTTCTAATACATGCATATATGTACCTCCTTTACTCTGCACACTTTGAAATGCAGGTGTAAAATAGTTTGATATACTTCTGAAGGGAACTTTTGCAACACTCATTACATTGTTTTATCCCTATTTTAGATAATTTTGACATCAGAACTCTTTACTTTGTCAAGAAAAGCATCAAGACACTAGCAAGCGAAATTCCTTTACAGTGGGCATTAAGTGATTTTACCTTGCCATAAACTTTGTTGTCTTGACCTCTCCTCCAGGTAAAATCACATCCAGGTCAACGAACCCATCCAGCTCCTGCACAGGGTCCACATTCTCATTGGTCATGTGACTGTTCTCTTTCCCGGGTCCCATACCGTTAATGCTGGGACGGACATTTCCGTTCACATTTCCGTTCATGTTGCCATTCATTTTGGCGTGGGGTTTCCTTGCCGGGGGTGGCGGGGGCGCACGGGCTCTCTTCCTGCAGAAGAACATATAGAAATGGTCAACAACAACAGCAACAACAAAGTCAACAACAAAGTCAACAACAACAGGCTTTATTTCATTCACACCTACATTGACTTGATTTATGTCGGGTGTCGCTCCTCCCCTGCCACCCGAACTGTAGCAGCCCATTGCACTTAGCCTAAAGCATTCAACCTCTTATCATCAAAACAGACCTTGATTTTACCAACTACCAATTTTGAATTATAACCTCAAAATACTTTTATGAAACAAAATTATAAGATATGCTTATACATTTGACAGACGGCAGTCTAAACCATTTTTGCTCCAGAAAATTTTTTTCAGTCTGCTTGTTTTTTTATTGCAACAAAACTGCCCCAACAGATCATACTGATAAAATCTGTGCTCATTATAGATAGGCAATATAGAAATATATATAATGGACCACCGAAAAGTGGTCACAATTGCCAGGTGGTCCTTACCGGTTTACAGATGTGGTCACCTTGTGCAGGTTTTAATAAAGTCATGCATTTTGTAAAGGGCTTGCAAGGTGCAGGGTTATGAGCTATATCAGCCATGATATGATTCATTAGCTAGGGATCAAGCCTTTTACATGTTCTACTCAAGGCTACTTTAACCATTGTAATCTTGCTTACTTCAAATCATAGCCCAAGTATGGAGGGCTAAAAATTCCTCTACAAACATTTCAAGGCCAACTGACAAAGAAAAACTCATGATACATGGTAACACTATGCGTCATATGATGTGGGCTAAGGTTAAGTCACTTTGATGACTGCCTTGACATATCTTGTCTATGGATAAAGGATAACAGCCTTGTGACTGGTGGGAAAGGTTCAAATTTTCATCCTTGACATAAATTTGGGTTCAAAGGTTGAGAAGAAAAAACAGAGTTGACAGATCTGTATGGTGATGTACTGACATTGTGTGCAGCAAACAGTGATACTGACACTTTTAAATTTTCCTTTATAAAGGATGAAAAGGACCTCTTTGTCATCATGACAGCTAGGGCAACGGGACTACTCAAAGACAAACCAATAGTCGACATAGAGTATCCTACTTTCAACTGAAAGAAATGGAGGTTGACGTACAGAGAAACCTCTTGTGATTGAAGGTAGATGACATTGTGACATCTAACCACATGATATATAACCACAGCCTATTTAGTGTATATACCTTTGGCTAATACAACTTAGTACTAGTAATGTGCATACATGGTTCAACAGTGTGCACAGTCATTACCTGCATGTATGCAGGTATGGTTTTGATGCTGGTGGAAACTTTTCGGTAGCCGGGGATGTACAACATGTAGGGCGCTGTATCTCGTGAACGGATGGTGCGAGCACGACGATTTTTGGTACGTGGGTTGGGGGTGGTAGCCTGACACTCAGGTGTGATTTTGGGCCTCCTGGCGCTTGACCTTGACATTGAAGGTGGCATTTTTGGTGTTTTGGGGGCACTTTTGGCGCTGTGTGTCCGGAACGATACGCGCGATTGCGACGATTTTTGGTGCATGGGTGGGGGGTTGTTGCCTGTTGCCTAGGATTGACTTTGGGCCTTGTCGCGTTTGAACTTGACCCGGCAGGTCGAATTTTGTGTCCGGGAGGGGTGTTTCCGGAGTTATATCTTCTGAACGGCTAGTGCTGGCGCGATGATATTTGGCACATGTGTCGGCGGTGGCTGAATAATGCTCAATTTTGATTTTGGCGCCCTTGGTGCTTGAACTTGACATTTTAGGTTACCTTTTGTGCGGGCACGGGGCGTGCGCTGTATCTCCGGAACGCAAGGTGCCATTGTGTTGCCATTTGGTACGTGAGTTGTTTGTGGTGTCCTGGTGGTCAGGTTTGATTTTGGGCCTCCTAGTGCTTGAACTTGATACTGTATAGGTTGACCCTGTTTTAGTGTGGTTGGGGCATCCTCCCAATATCTGCTTGGTTTTAAAAACAGATTATGGTTGGGTGTAGAACCATCATCTGGCCTGGGCCACCTTCAATGTATCAGGTTACTTAGTGGCACTGACAGTTTGCCAGATGACGGGAGTGTGCCAGATTATATATCTGTTGGTCAGGTATAATTGGAGTTTGCTTATTACTCTTTGTGGTGTTTCTAGAGCTGTATAGTACTGAGTTTTAAGTTCCGGTACAAGTTCCTTTACCCTGTTGGCAATCATGGTTGAACTTGAACTTAAACAGAAGAAGATGCAATTTTCTAATGTGGAGGAGAACTGTATAGAGTGTGGGCATAAGAGAAAGGTATGTGTACGATTTGTCCTGTGTTTCTTTTTGTTTCTTTGGTAATGCCATTTCCATACTGTATACAGGTAATTTGTTGTTTTGGGCTAGTCATATTCGCTTGGTTTTTGGGCCTGCTTAATCTATGGTACAGGCAGGGTTAAGTGGTGGAGGCTTAGCTTTGTTCTGTTTTAAATTCAGTATCGTTTGTTGCATTTTGTCGCGGCAAATATATGATGAAATTCCCCTTCTAAGCAACTGCTCATTGGTTTGTGGGGATGTTTGCTGGGTGTTTGCTTTGACTACAACAGCTTCTGAACTTTTCAAAGCTTCCATTGCCAGCAGCTTGCCATCTATAAATGGGATTGACAAGGACATTTTTCATAGTAAATTATGCTGTTAAATTTGGCTTAGATACTACAGGAGATTTAGGTTTGGGTTGGATGGATTGAATGAAAATATCATACCACCCTGGGGACTAACTGTTGCTGCTGCATGGGGGCTACCACTATTCATGTTGTCTAATGTCTATGGAACTACAGATAAAAGTATCATTGGTCAAATTATGCGAGTAACATTCCGATGTCAAGTGAATAACACCCCAGAAATAAATCTTTAATGAATATCATTGGAAGAACACAAACCAAGGAGACTTAGCAGCTGCATTAGGTCAGTACATTGAAATAGGAAGATATTAGTATATCATGTGACAGAGTAACTACATGTGCATGGGCCATCTGAGACAAAAAAAGGTAGCGTCTCAACAACTTCAAAGTACTGTGGTTGGTTACATACTTAAGAAATCCAAAATAAGTAATGTTCATCCCTGTCCAAACTTACAAATTCAGAAAATGGAATTTCAGAGTCAGACTTTTGCATGGTGCACAACCAACACAGTAAAAAGCTCATTTTTCCAACCACGTACCACAGACAAAAAGGCAAAAATACACAATAGGTCTACAGAAACCCAATACATTTCATGCAGGCCTGAGGTCTACGAACTCTTGTTGTAAAATTGCCTTCAAGCTACCTCTTCATGCATAGGTGCATTCAAGGCTGATACAGCAATAAAATTGTGTTGAGTGCACAATTGAGGTATTGAGGGGCGCCACTGCATTTTATTTACAGCACATGCAAGTATATTTACCTCTCCTGGCCACAGTGACCGTAAAGCTCTTAATTACAATATCAACAACATTGACCTTGAAACATTACAACCTCCTTGACTTCATGTTTTACCTGTCACAAAGTCAAACATAAAACTTTCCCTCCTTGTTTGTACTTGGCTAAGCACTGTTGTCAGTATGTGAACCATGAATGGTTGACTTGTTAAACTGGGCAGTCCACGACAATGTTCGGGGCAAGAGAAGTAGTGATAGCAGTGTTTGCAGGTGTGCATGATACACCTGTACAAAGCTGTCATACAGAGAGGTCTTTGTCTCTGACGTGAACAGGAACATACACAGGAATGACACCACACTGTCAAGTGCTTTAAATCTTCAGGACTGAAGCTTACAACACATTTCTCCATGTTCATTATACATCGAGCCACTGCACACTACCACGTTACACACTGCACAATATCTCTACTCATGCACACATGGTACAGTTCTGTTGGATGTAATGCTGTATTTCTTACTACAAAAGATAATAAGTTAAAAAACGAAAAACAAGATAAGAAACATCACAAAGCCCCAGACATACAGATATCCTTTAATTGGAAGAACCTCCGATTTATTTAGAGGTGTCTGATATTTGACAATCATTGTGACTATCCAATCCAATCTGTCAACAATGGATATTGATTATTACTGATTGCCATCAATATAAAACCTACAACAGGCCTCTACCTCTCAGCGTGAGAGCTAGAACAGCATAACTACACAGAGATAAAGCATCTGCTTACTTAGAGTGTCCTACTTTCTTCTAAGTTTAGACCAACTGAATTCCGTAGCTGCAATCATTTACATAATCTTTAAAAGGTTTCAAAACTGAAGACAAAATTATTATGTACCACAACACTCTAAGCAGACCTAACTAAAATCTTGATTAGGAGAAAAATAACACATAGATAGACTTCCTACCTAACAGGACAAGACAAGACAGCCCTCTCCTTCCCTCATCTCCCTGGGTAAGCCCCTAGAGAACATTCTAGTCATGCTTGAGGTACAATGTAAACAAACTCCTGTACCAGCCATGAGGGTGTCCCTCCCACTGAAGACCAGTAGCTGCTGGTACCTAATAGAATCAACATTTTCAGTTCACAGATCAGATCCTAAATCATTTGTGCTCCAGAAAATCTGTTTGTTTTTTGTTACATCATTTCTTATCTTGTTATCGTAAATATTTCCTTACATCAATGTTTATTTTTTTCACACCAGGCATCTAAATTGTGGTCTACAGAGGATGTCATCCATGAAATCAAATTTGCACAGCCTAAAAACCACTTCCCATGGGCGTAGGGAAGGCAGGGCATTAGGTCTATAATTAGAATCAATATCAGAATGGATTGTCACATTTTCTGGTAGATGTACATAGCTTTAAATATGTCTGGCTTTAACTTGCTTTTTACTGTGTGCTGTGTTAGAAATTTAAGTCACATATCTAATACATGTTTATTGAAATAACTCAAAACAGTCTGTTATATTTCAATATTGCTGGTCCAAATATGGCTAGATTAAAGAAAATCTACATTAGAGAGAGAATGTCATAACATATGAAGACCCTCACCTTGATAAAAACACAAAACCCAAGTATGAAGTCTGTTATAAGCTAATAAAAACATTTCGTACATATTTCAACAGTATGATTTCTAAAGGTGCTTTCTTTTACTTGACATGCTATGACTATTGAGTTTGTATTGAAACCTGGGGTCAACTGCCAGAAATACTCTGTGATTTGACAACAACAAGAGAAAGAAAAGAAAGGAGGATAAAGAAAAATGTATGAAAGAAAGAGGAACAAAGAACTGGTAAGAAAAATATCAGTGGAGCTCTAAACAAATACAAAGAACGAGGCAAAGTACACAACTAGCAGAAGTTTGTGACAGGTCACTAGCTATGGAACTGGTGCATATCTGTCTAATGCTAACAAAGAGCCAGGATTTACAGACATATTCAGCCACCCAAGTGGCAAAAAATAGATGAACATGCCTTGGAATTATAGCTGATTTCAGCTGCATTCAAATAGAACATTCAGTAATAAATTTTCTTTGTTTCACGCTGTATCTCTATGATTTATACTTATTCTGTGATTCCCCGTTTAGATATGTTTCACACTGTATCTCTATACATGATTTCTACTTATTCTGTGATTCCCCATTTAGATACTATAACACTGTATCTCTATCTATTGATTTCTTCTCATTCTGCAATTCCCTATTAAGATATATCTTCAAGATACTACCAATTTGATATCTGTACATACATGTAGCTACCAAAGAACACTATCTAAAAATCATTATTACTGTAAGGTCTCATCATTGGTTTTCTATGACAATGGACCCACAACACTCAAGTTCCTCAGAACATAAACCATTATGACAGCTCATTTAGAATTCAGTCGATAATACCGATCAATTACATCATTGCTATTATGTCAACTACACGCATATATTCTTGTGTATTTTGTGCATATGTGTATACAAAAGGGTATGATGACTATTTTCCATCAAACATATCTTTACTATATTTGTTAATCTATGACTAAATGCTGCATCATATTGAAGTTATCTTGTAAACATGTGCTTTATACTATATGCAGCTTGAAAAAACATGTACAGTGTAATCTACTGAGAAAATTTCTCATCATCTGTAATTTTTGATGGCACATTACATAAACAATTTGTATCTTAGGCCCACATGTACAAAATGAACATAAAAATAACAAAATCCTCTAGCAAATAAAATGGGACCTTTAAGTTGTCTGAACTAGCCATAGCTCTGTCGTAACACAAAAAAATGTTGCAGTACCAGGTAACTTCACTCGTGACTATGCATGTATATGAAGCTGTATCTACTGTACATGCACTAAGTCTTGCACATCATGATCCAAAGAACAGTGTAAATTACCCCAGTCGATAACATCTTAGAAAGACAAGGAAGACACCTTTCAACAGACAAGTCCATGACACTGATAAACAGCATGAAAATAAGACAGTAACAGACAATGGCAGACAAAAATTTGTATAATCTGAACACAAGGCACTGTCAGACATTACAACCGTCAACATCACTGTACCTATCTACGTATTGATCGCAGACTGATAGCAACTCAACCACAACACTGACCTGGGTGTCAGGCCATACAGTGGTTTGACAGGATTTTCCACGCATACCACATGTTTAGAGGAAAAGTCAAGAAGCCCCGGCAACCTACCTTGCCTATTGCACAATGGCGTCTTCCTGAATGTACACCCAATAGTCCGAATGACAGCACAGCAATTAGAGGGGGGTGAGTCTCTGTCATGAACCACACCCCTGGACTGGTTCTAATTTACATACTTTCACACTGTTCTGCACCACCTAGGGTAGACCTACCAAAACATTCCAACCATGGGTGGGACCGATCTTTCTGCTTTACAAAAAAATCTTCCTTGATCCCTGTCCTTGACATCAAAGACATCAACCATTTTAAGAGATCTACATTGTCAGATGTAGTTCCTCTCAATGGCTCAGATAGTTCTTTACATACAATACAAATGTCTGACACAATTTTACCCCCCCCCCCCCATATGTGCATAGTGGTACGGTCCTGAGGTGACTATCCATGTGAAGATTCGCATCATGAGATAGAGCACCAGAGGTCAACGTAGGTCACTGACAAATGACAGAACAAGTGAATTGTTATGAGTTAAATGCCTCTCCAGAGTAAAGGCAATGGAGCCTATCATACTAATGACTCTGTAAGGATGCTGATGGTATTTCAAACAGATACAAAACAATGTAAACATTTGGGAACCAGCTAGGATGAAGTTAGAATGGTTTATTTGCTGGGTGGCATACCAATACGTCAAGGTATTGTTGGTTATACTTGAATAATAGGGTGAATGGGCAGCAAGACCAGACAATTTCTGAGCTATGCTTGAGCACTTTCTGGTTCACTTAGTGTGGAGCAAAACAACCCATGTACGATAACACCTACAAGAGAATGTCGATGAAGGTTAGACTTCCAGGTAGTAAAATATGCAAAAAACAGTTACACAAGCAACTGGATAGACTTGTAAATGATAAACTTGCAAGACAACTTCCTGACTTTTACAGATCATAGATAAGTAAAAGGTTGAATTGGCAAGACCTGGCAGACAATTATAGAGCTCCGCATGTGCAGTCTTTTATAGATGTCAAAGTGGCAGTCTGCTGGCATCATATGTACATGTTAGTAGTTAAATCCCTCCCCTTCTGACCCCCCTCTTTTATCTCCAAGCAGATGTTTGGGGAGGATTAATCGTTACTAGCTGCCCTTTCCTGTGTCAACCTGTTAAGCCCTCAGGCAGTATGATACAGAATAAAACAGCTATAAGAAAATTTTACCAGGATTAAGCCTCCCCAAATATCTGTTTGGACCTTGCTGGTACTGAGATGTTGTTCTACTTAACAGCAATACAGTAGAAGCCTAATTGCACAGCCTATTTGCCAGTGAATTTCGTACAATTATCCGGCTGGTGCAATAATGCGAAGTTATCCAGCTGGACCCCACCGGTTTGGCATTTTGGAATTCCGTGCAGTTAACAGAAGTGTGCGTTAATCCGATGTGCAATTAACTGGGGGTAACTGTACATGTATGTACGCAATATCCAGTCATATCCAAGATGTGCTAAGCACACAGCACATACGTGTAGATGTTTTTCTTACAACTTGTCATCTTGTAATGAGAATCTTTCTAGAGAAATGGAATTCTAGCTTTTTTACTAAATAAATGTGTCACATACAATGTATGGCAACTAGAGATAAGGACTGAGGCATAAAGCATACTTCATGAAAAAACAAAGCAAGCAAAAAAACAGCACTAAAGGGGCACCCATAGTATTATTTGGGACATATGTGCTTTGTGATAAGAGGGTTGAGTCTAATAACACGTACTCAACCAAATAGAATACGGTGTAAGCTTCTGTCCTCCCACTTCAACATCTAATGAAACAGCCCTTATAATTACCCATGGTATGTTTGCGCACCTCCGGAATGTTCTGCTGACTCTAAATTGAGAAGCCCCCCTTCACAAACGAGGTTCTCCCTACACAAAGTGACAAGTGGGCCCTCTGGAGGGTCCTTGCTAAGCAGCTAGTTTGCAAGTCAAGAGTGCTGACTTGCTGACCTGCCTTCATTAAGAATGCTTGACAAGCTTTGCCCGACTTTCAGAAGGCTGGGCATACAGTATAAGTGTTGCAAAACCTTTTCGTACATGAAAAAAATGCTTATGATTTTATTATATATTATTGTATTTTAAGGTTTAAGTTAAAACCATGCCTGCAGTTCCAAGGAAAGTTCCTAAAGGGCCATAATCCTACATTATTTATTCCAAGTTAAAAACCTATCTACCACTTAAAAACCATAACCATAGCAACAGCAAACTGCTTTTTAGCATTCTTAACATACGTTACTAGTACTCATGCCTAGCAGCTCAGATATAGGCTCAAAGAAAGCCTAGGATATTAAAAAAGTACCTTTTGAAAGCACCCTTGTACATACTTGGCTTCCACGTGTGGTAACATGGGACGTGTTTGATTCTTCTATTGACAACAAACATCCTGAACCCAGATCTGCCAGACCTAATGTCTTCTAACCAAGATACCTTGACCTCAGTTACATGTCTGAGTAACTCAAGGCCAATCTAGACCTTCAAAAGACCTTTTCTGAAGAATTTCTAAATAAGCAATGGCAGAATTAAAAGGAGAGAAGAAAATTTGTTCCAACACAAATCTAGACGTACATATGTGGTAATTACAAGCAGAATGTTCTTTTAAAAGGCAACCCAATTCTGTCACTTCTGTTGTTCATCAAGTCTCACAACTCCCCTTGTTCATACTGACGACCGACATGTTCTCCTGGTCAAGTCTTTTTCTGTGGTCACGTTCAGTTTTCTATAGCCATTCAGACATGCACAAACGTCAAAGAAACTCTTTCATACGATATTGTCCAACGCTACATACAGCAAGAGGCAAATTACACTGTAAGTTAACTCCTCTGGCCAACAGGTGAACACGAAAACATTAGGACATACGTGTAGCAGTCATAAATCATGTATCCACCTTAGTATAGGTCTAAATGTATGGCACTTTGAGAACACCAGTACAGGGGCCAGATTGAACTAGATTGTGTGAGTGAATAAGCAAATGAGAGAGTGAGTGAGTGAGTGAGTGAGTGAGTGAATCAAACCAGTAAAGGGACCTTCTTCATTGTAAGGATTATGATTATCTTAAGTCAACAGCAAAGGCTAAGATAACGGAATCTTAAGTCAGCAAGCTTAAGCTTAAGCTTGTCAAGCCACACCCACACAAGGAAATGATATACTAACATTGTAAATGAATTCATTTTTACAGGGACTCAATTTCACAAGTTTGCAGTCAAAACATTGCTGTATGATTTCCAGTGCTATAACTTTAAGATAAAGAGGTCACCACCACAAAAACTGCAAATATAACACCACCACAAACATTGTAACATTTACACTAGGTAGAACATACCTACTGCACTATGTGTACAATGGCCGTAACCCAGTTCCTGGAAAGGTTGTGGTTTCTAACCTACAACCACAGTCACTTAGCATGCCAAACAGACTAACACTTTTAAGGGCGATTGACACCAATGTTTTCATCATTACTTAGGAACAACCTGTCAATGTTTTGCTAAACATTGCCAAACACCTTTGTAAGCTGAACCTGACTAACATTTCCTTTTGTCAGAGTCTTTATCTCAGATTATGGCTAGTGTATTCAAACAATAACATTTCTTTACAGCAAAACTTCAAAACGATGTTACCAGCAAGGGTAGTTCAACTTGGTGACTAGAAATATACTTAAACTTCTAAAGTTTTCTCTCATAAAATTAGAAATCATTATGGGCAAAACAGAAAAATAGCAAATCAATATTGAAAATCATCCTCAGTAATCTTGAAATTACATATTTCATTGACCCTCTTATTTAACTTCTCAAATATGTACTCATATAGTAGCACAGCACACACTGAGCAACATATTGGTCACTAAAATATTCCTAATACAAATAAATAAATAATTGATAAACAAAATAGCCTATCTGAATATTTTGATTCTTATTTCATAATGACCTGAACTTTTTTATCCTGCTTAAACATAATAACTTTTTGGCACCTCTATCACAAAGTAGACTAATCCCAATATCTTGCTACACTTTCTAACTTGTATTTCAGAATTGGACCGTTCCACTTCCCTGAGGGGGCCAGCCCCTGATTTGTGAAACCCCCCACAGAAGGTGACCCCACACCCAGCTGAGTGACATATGTTACCCAGGAAACCAGGACATGCCTCTTAATTGCTTTGTATCGAGAAATGTATCATATTACCCCCTACTCAGTGGCCACACTGGCAGTTGTTGTAAATCATTTATGCTCATATTGATTTTATATTTCGGAGCTCAAATATATTTTGCAATGCCACATAAATGTCAGCATTAACATTGATAAAACAATTTATTTTTTTAAAAATCCAGGTTGACCAATGGACATGTATATGGTATAGCTCTAAAAAAATGACCCTTAGGTTTGAAAGACATGTCCAACAAAAGTTGTAGAGGCACAATAGGATTCCTTCCATACGTTGTCCCTTGCCTAGGACTATAACATGGCAAAGGAATGTGGTTGAAGAAAGGCCGCTGTCAACATGATATTGTACTTATAAATGTACTTCAATAACTGTTCTTAACTTTCCTGTCTTCTTCTTAATTTTCAACTGGATAACTCTCATTTCAAAGTTTCTAGAGGAATCTTTCTAATCATTTCATTAAAATTCTAGTACCCTACTTTATAAGACAACCATTTACAATATCACTGAGGTACAAGAGAGAACAGTGTTTGTACATACATTCATCTTTTGAAATCAACTTGTTTTATAACCATCCTAGTGAAATATAAATACATGTTAATTGAGCTATCATCTCAAGCGGGTATGTTAACATTAAGATAATGTAACAAGAAAGGCGGCAGATAAGTTTGGACTTATTGATTCAGGATCAGATGACAATGGAAACAAATGTGAGCCCCCAGTGGTTGTACTTGTAGTGGCCATTACTTGTTAGGTAGAAGGGTTGCCTATTGTTTCCACGTACCCCCTGGGTCGCACCGCAGTTATGGTGCAACTGAAAAATGGGTCTTAACTCCTTAACGTTCCAAATGCATTCTGGCCAACATGTATGGCACTAACAATTTGTCCGTACAATATGTATTACGTTTCTTTTGAATCCAGGATAGTAGACAAATACTTGTCTATGGCTTAGGGTCTCATTCATTCAGAGTTTTTCACATGGAAACGTTCATAATGAAGCTACAGGAAACCTCCTCTATTCTTTGCTGAGCACATTCTCCCTACATCATGAGAAAAAATGCCAACGACCAACAAAAATACATTCTTTCCTTCCTTCATTCACACTCTAAATCACCTAACCAGTCAACAGCTCCAAATGCAGGGCAGGAATTATCATTAGCCTTACAGTGTGCATTGGAGAATTACTGTGAGAAACTTCACATTAAATAGTTCCAGGCAATAGTACGGGGTGACTCAGGCCAAAGCTATATGTAGTACCAGGTACTTTTAAAGGGTGGGTGACAGGGTCTAGCCAGCGTCCGTTTTTCCGTCAATTGACGGAAATTTGCTGCGTCTGACGGAAAAATTTTAAAACCAATCCGTCAACCTTGACGGACAAAAATCCTTGGTGGAAGGTACAGGCGGCTTGGGGACGCCATCCACGGCCGTAAAAGCCACACACTGTTCGTTTTGCTATTGTTATCATTGTTGACAATGTGTGTCGGCGCTCTTTCGCATATTATAATCTCATTAAAACCCGTTTTTCAAGGTCTCAGTTCAGTCCTTCTAATTAATTTTCGCGGTTTTCGCGACGATTGTAATTGGCTGATGGAAAAAAGATTCGAGCTAGCTAAAGCCCTGGTGGGTGATCACAAAATTCAAACACTATCAACTCGAACAATGAATGATAACAATACATGTGCAAAAACAAACCTATACTCTCACAAATTGTCATTCTAAAGCAAAACAAGGTTCTTACCTTGACTTTGCAACAGAGCTGAGTTTACGTGGCAGGCCATACTTTTCATACACACCCCTATAGCCATTAATCCTTGTCTTGTGACAGCCTTTATCCCCAAATAGCAGCGTTAATACCATTTGTGCCATCTCTTGTATCAGTGCTTTTCACTTAGAACTGACAAGCAATGACCACTTGAATGGGGCATTAAACTTTAACACTGTCTGCTGCCCAGCCTAATATTAGTAATAAGGTTGAAGACGACAAAATCACAATTCAGGAACTGAGACTCATCACAAACTGAAGATCTTATATCATTCTTCTGCGCCTTCGACTGGCATAAAAATTTCACCACAACTTTTTCCTCTCACAAAATTGGCACAATAACTTATAATAAGTGATTTAACACAAACCAGTGACGAACTTGAATTTCCGATGTCCTTGGGTCCCTGCTTTTTGCACCATCTGCATATTTTCAATGCTTGGCTGAACAATTCATTGACCAAGACCTCATTTCACCTCCAGCCATTCTGATGGAAAGGTAAATATGAAGAGAAAGTCCAGATGTATACATGGCATTGCAAGAACGAAGGACCCATCTCTGGATTATACAGAGATTCTCAGTTTTTGGCAAAAGCAGAACTGGTTCAAACGACTTAAAATAAAGGCCAGGGTAAAATCTAAAAGCGTGATAAACTACGATAACAAGCAGTATTTTGCTTCATTTTCGTTGAAGCTTAAAAAGCACACATGTGTCTTAGACAGCGAGAGGTTTGTTTCCAACATTCAAGTAGTTTTGTTAGAATGTGACAAACTCATTGGGAAGACCAAATTTCACAAGTCATTTTTTTGTGGCGCAAGTTCAAACATAAATATTGAAATTTGTGATTTGATGGTCGGGTCTGCACTGCAATCTCTGGCCACTACTAATAGCCAGCCATGACCAGCCCCCTAACTTTCAATTTGGACACTTCCAAAACCCTTTGGTCCAGGGACAAATGTGGACTTGATTAGAAAAGGAATTGGTCAAATACCAGGGAGTCCTGGAAATGGACAAGCAATTGTAAGGCCGGGCCAATTGTAACCACTGCTTCTTGGTCAAACACACTCAGGTAACAATTTAATTTTAAAAGTCTACGTGCCAGTTGTCATTCATAAGGCCTACATTCAAAATACAAGATTTTTATGTACATGTGATGTATTCAAAGACCGAAATTTTGATAAGCCTGCACTGTTTAACTATTTCTATCAATCCTTGACAATGTTTATTACTTTACCACAACATGCACAATACTAGACTATAGTATAAACGTTTTCTCATTAGACAAGAGCATATTTCTACCGTATACTTCATGCAATATTTCATCATACATTAAATCCAAATCCTGGCAACTATCAACATGTTGTCAAGTAGGAGCTAGCCGGTAAAAATCCTGACTACTACTATATCTCCACGACTCAACCTCTGCTTGGAGAATAGTTGAAGCTGCAAACCAAAGGAATGGATTGACATGGCCATTGGCACTCTCTACTGAAACTACACAGCCAAAGCAATTTGGATGTTGTATGTCACAAGACTACAAATGTACCACACAAACACAGTGGTGGCGTGATGTTTTTAGTTCCACTGTTTTCGTGTTTTGTTCAAATCATGACCTCTGACCTCCAACAGGTGTGTGGCCAGTGCTGTTCACATCTCATATTTCATAATAAAAAAACAAACAGCACACGCCCAAAATGCTCTCTACCATACAATATAAAAAAAGCCATTCCTCTACAAAAAAAAGGTAGTCCCGAACTAGTCCAGACTAGTTTTGGACTACTTCGTACCCCAATAAACTGGACTAGTCCGGACCAGTCCGGACCTCGGATCTCCGGTGGTCTGACGGGTGGTGAACTAGTCCGGGCCTCTCTGGACTAGTTTGGACCAGTCTGGACTAGTAGGTTTTGGTGCTTTGTACTAGTCCGGACTAGTCCCAGGGATTGGCTGGGACTAGTCCGGACTAGTCCGACTGAGCTGGGGGCGACGGGCTTGGGCTAGTCCGGACTGGTCCGGCTGGAATTGGAACAATGGGCTGGGACTAGTCCGAACTAGTCCGACAGGGCTGGTGGTGACGGGCTTGGACTAGTCCGGACCAGTAGGAGAGGGGAAAAATGGGCACTGTGATAACTGGCATAATAACATCGAAGGCTAGGGGGCGTCGGTCTAAATGACCTCTTGACTGGTATGGCAGTGGCCAACTAGGTCCTGTGCTTACTGTTACTAATGAGGAGATTATGAATGAATAGTGGTGGTATGCCTAGTTTTTCATTGTGGGTCAACCTGGATGGCCACACGCAGGTAATAAATCAAAGCTTTGCCAGAAGCAAATTAATGATAAGGAGGTTAAGTGTCAACAACATGCGCTCACATAAACCGTTTGATGTGCTCACATAAATATGCACAAGGCCTTTAAAATCAAACATCTACAACTGTAGATATATCTACTGGAAAAAGAATACCTACATACAAATATATACAAAGTATTTGCCTTGACCCGGCCAAAGCTGCGTTTTTCACTCACTGCCGGCAGTCCTGGAGGACTTAGCTTAAGTTGGGCTCAGAATCACTTACATGAAGGAGGTGACTGCTATGCAGATGACAATTTCTTACTCGCCCCTACGCACAAAATTATGTACCCATATAAATACAAAAGACTTAGAATAGAATAGAATTAACTTTAAAAAGCTACTCATATATCAAAGAAAAAGTCTGCATTCCTCTTCTACAGCACCTCTATTCACTAGTGCAAGAGCCAAGAAAGAGGTCATGAGTGAGTGTTCCCTTTTGTTTTTCCCTGGTAGAGCTGCAATCCTATTTTCCAAGCAGAGGTTTCAGTTTTTAGAATACTGTTTCTTTTATTATTGTACACGTACATCGTTTGCGAGGTTGACACAACCTCCGATTTCCACTGAGTCTGAGACACAAGCACATGCCAACCTGAGGGCCGATGTGGGTAAGAGTTCTGTCGATAACCCGATATTTTTAAACTGACCTCAGCTTTGCAAATTTGGTGGTCTGTATCCGCGCTAGCATATATTAGAACTTAACGTGAGGTAACAATATGCCTTGAAATCATACCCTTGTGTTGTAAGGTCGTTGCTATTGTGCTGAGAGAGCTGACCGCCAGCCCAGTTCATTAGGCGGACACGCGTTTAATGGTTTCAAACTTATACATGCCGATCTGTAGAGGTGTAATCAGGCTGCGTGCTGTTATATGTAAAAGTGTGAAACTCAGCTTATCAAAGGTCAAACTGAAGCTGCATGTTTCATTTGTGTCATATATATAGATCAGTTGTTGGGCAAAAGGAAATAATCCAGCCCTGCTTCATCAATGGTATCCATACCTTGTCTATTATTGCGAGAAAAGATGTTTGCATTGTAACTGAGAAAAATTTGTATTACACCTTCACCATGAACAGAACAGTGGCAATTTATGTTAACTTAATAATATTACTTAATGTAATTAAATCTAAGGGTGAAAGAACACCGTGTCCGGCCGTCTCAACCTCCTGGCAAGACACATCAGTTCCCACGTTTCCCCTATACATTCTAAGATATTTGCTGTACAGTAGATTTTACCTGGCTGGCTGTGACCTATTGGTGTTACCGTCACACATCATGTGAGTCCATGTTCAAAATTACTGCCTCATTTTTATGCCCGTGGGCATCGTGACGTCGGTGAAATCAGCCAGCTCGGTCAATTTTGGACAGCCTACTTACACATGGGTTAGGATTTGTTGAGGGCACACTGTTTTCTTCAAGTTCAAGAGGCCATTAGTATGTGACACAAGTTTATGTCTCCCGATACTACTATATATTTCTTTAATCTATTATATATACGTGGTCCTTTTGCAGCTGCTTTGGAAACCTTTCTTTCTTTTATTTAGGATCGGCCGAAAATTGGTGCGCCGCGGATGTCATCCATATATGGATGTATATAATGATATACTGAAATCAACATGTCAGTCTGTATGGAATGTTCTGGGGACCCGCCCAGAATCAAGACTTCAAGGCGCCGCCCGTCAAGCATAGCCTTTGTGACCAGCGTGAAGACCGGCCGTTTTCTACAGCTGAGGCATGCGCGGCAATAACAATCTATTCACAATTTCAAAATCTGTAGACGTTTACTCTTACAAACAAATTATCAGATGATCAACATATACACGAATGATCCGACCGAAGCTGCATCTGTTTTTTTACACGGTCAGTATTATCATGGGAGCTGTTTTGCAGATGAGGAAGCCTTCGTCATGTTCGTTGCAGCGTCCTTCGCGGCTTTCCATCGGCGCTGCGCTGAATATTGTTGAGGAGCTCTGTTTTTTATGCCGGGAAGGTTCTAAGGGACCGTACGGCGTTTAGTGAGGGGGGAGGGCCGGTCGCCAGAGGGTCGGGTCAAAAAATTGTTGCTAGGCCCTCCCCCCAGGTCAAAATTTTTTTGCTAGGCCCTCCCCCCAAGTCAAAATTTTTTTGCTAGGCCCTCCCCCCTCCTATGAACTTTGAAAAAATATTCAAGACGCCAATAAAACGCTGCGCTCCCATTTGAAAATGTGCTTTGCGTCATGCTTTTTCATGATTTTCATCGCGAAGCAGATCTCTCACCCCTAGTAAAAAGGAAAACAGAATGGCTCAAAATATCTGCTTAATAGAGGCATAAATATTTGCTTGATAGAAGCTATTCCATTGTTTTGATATCCAAACAACACCTAAAAAGCATTTGTACCTGGATTTCTAGTAGATTTGCGCCACGAAGCGGCGCGCGCCCCGCCCCCTTGATTTACGTATTGCAATCTCGTGGGCCAGAGCTGCTTGACGGAAACTATTTTCAATTAACATATATTTTGAACTTTTTCTTGGTTCTTTGGGGGTTATAACTTACGTAAATCGGGGGAAAAAATAACAACCAAAATGACAGCACGATTCGACTAACCAAAACTGTAGTGGGGAGGGAGGCGCCGACGCGCGACGCTGATTTTCCCATGGCGGGGTAGACCGGTCGCCTCTCAAGCCGCCGGCGGGCGTGAGAGTGCAGACTTGCAGGAGATCTTTTAAAAATGCCACGCTTTTTTGCCACGATTTTCTGCATTGCATTTTTATGGGAAAATTTGCTGGTTAAATGACATTGCTATGAGAGGGTTTCAAGTTTTTGAGAACGACGTTCCGAACACCATGTCTGCCGCCAAAGGCACGAAGAATCGCAAGGTAGGTCCGGGGGACATTTTGAAATCTTGACCCTCTTAAAAGCTATTTCCTGCAGTTTGAGGGAAATATTTTGCTGGCAAACAAAGCTAACTAATGGCATTTCAATTTAGAAATACAAAATTAAATCCCCCCGAACACATTATGACGATGTCGGTCACCAAAGGCGCAAGGCCGGTCACGTGTACTCTCCAAGCAGAGGTCGAGTCGCGGAGATATACTAGTAGTCGAAAAAAATACAGAGCCGCTACTCGCGCGAGTGTAATTTTTTCGACTAATACTATATCTGCGCGATTCGACCTCTGCTTGGAGAGTAGGTCACGTCAAGGGATCCAGGGAAATTTGCAAATCTTTACCCTCGAGGTCTGTAACGCGATTCCGAGCTTACACTTTGAGGGTAATAGACCAGTGGTAAATTTTGCTGTCAGACTAATCTATAGTTTAATAACATTTCTGTAAGTGAAAAAGGTTTTCTAGGGCGATACATAAGCCCCGCCCCCTCCCTTTCGCATTTTCACTTGTGTCCCGAGCGCCGACCTTGAGTGACTCCTTTGCGGAGGTCCAGAAAAATTTTGAAATCTTGACCCTCTGAAACGCCGTTTCTTGGACTTAATAAGGGACAAATTTAGTAAGAGACCAAGCTATTTTTTTTACTTGCCCCCCCCCCCCTCCAAGTCAAAAATTTTTGGCCAGGCCCTCCACCTGGCCCAATATTTTTTTTTTGCTAGGCCCTCCCCCCCTGGCGACCGGCCCTCCCCCCCTCGCTAAATGCCGTACGGTCCCTAAGGAGGAAAGGTTACCGCCCGCTATTGGCGACCTAGTCTCTACAAGACCGACGTATACGTAACTCTGGAAGAGAAAGATACTAGGCTCTTTGCACCACGTGCAAGAGAACAAAACCAAAAAAAAAAAAAAAACTGTAAGAATGCGTGATTGTGCCCCTTTGTTTCGTCAAGTTTTGGCTGTGACAAGGCCGA
>NC_049988.1:7880187-7893879 GCF_000003815.2 Branchiostoma floridae | reverse complement strand
CTGTCAAAAGGACGAGCTTTGTCAATTTGCTGGTACATTTTTGTACTTGTTTGACGCAAAATGACGCAACACAGTCCACTGGATACAGGGTATCCAAAAGCACCGGGCCGGGAAGCGTCTAATGTCTAACTCTGCGAAGGCTCACTGTAGTTTTGTACGGTCGTTTTGTACTACCTTGTCCAGTAGTGGCGGTACTACCGCATGCTTGTTGTGTTATATGACAACCACATAAATTGCAAATTTAGCATGCTCTACCTTGTGGTTATATATAAAGATACATGTACTGTGATGTACATGTACATGTTTTTTTAATACATAACACTGGCTGCAAATACACCCGATATTATTATTATTATTATTATTATTATAAAATGATTTTCTGGCTACCGACTAGTGCAGAGTCACAGGAACCAAGTTACGATGGAATCTGGTAGAGTCTAGAGACTACCATACATAAAAGCTAAAAACACGCATATGACACTTTGGTGTGAATTAGGATGTTCACACCCACAACGAGCATCCCTGATACTTGTGAAAGAAAATCCATACATACAAGAACCGGTGCTAGGGCCGGCTACAAGCCCCCGGGTATATATTCCTCTACCGGCATTTTCCTTTCCCGGCATACTTTCCTTTCCCGTCGTATTCCCAGATAAAAAAATCGCGAATCGGCGTCCACATACCCCCCCCCCCCCCACCTCACCCCCAAAAAACAACAACTTTCGCCAAGGCCCTAGAGACGCCGGTGAATGAGGCTACACGTGTAACGCCTTTGCTCTATGTAATCGTCTCCCCCTCAGAGTAAAATTGCTTGAGGCCGCTTCCTGATCCTTTCCCGGCGTATTCCCGGTTAAAAATCGCAACAGTCCGTTTGGCGACAGGAAATTTAGCAGCTCTGTTGTAAACGCTGAACACATCGGTAACTTTGCATATATGTGACAAGATAAAATCAAGGGCCTTCTGGATTATTACTCTCAAATCGAGGTTTGGCTCCAACTGTTTTTTTTTAAATTGTTTTAGGCGTTTTTGTCGGGTTTTCTATTTGGTCCCGTTTTTGTCATGTTCGTTTGGACGAGGCGAAATAGAAGGCAGACAAACACATGTAACAGCCAGAGCCCAACATCTAGCCTGGCATCCAGCTGTATTATAGGTCCCAAGTCTCTTCTCTCCTCTCCTCTCCACAAATACGAGGACAGAAGAGACTCGGGAGCTACTAGTATAATACGGCTGGATACCCAACATCTGCTTGAAGACTTGTACTTGATTATGGCATGATTACTGAGAAGTCAGAGAACACACGCCAGCCCGCGCCAGACCAAGGTCCGAAGCTGGGCGGCTGTAGCGTGTTTCGGAGGATTGACTAAACTTTGACAGCTGGCATAACTGCTATCCTATTTACTACATCCTATCTAAAATTTACTGGGACTATCATAGGTTTTGGACTTTTGCTAGTCTCTACCAGACTACGGATCGCTGGAAAAATCGTAGAAATGAAATGGAACAAATAGAGGAATAAGCCGGCCAGAGGAATATAACGGATCCGTGGATCGCGAGCTGTTCCCTGGCCGGAGCTGAAGCTAACCTCCGCTTATATCTTGGAGTAATATTACTGATAATCGAGAAAATTGATCTCAATGTGTGCAAATTTGTTTTTCTATTCAAGAAAACGTCAAAATTATAAATTGATAATGCAAATGAGTGTACTGTACAAAGACAAAGTGGCAGTAGCTTCAAGTTTAACACAACTTATATTCAAACCACTACTTGTACATAATTGTATGCAAGATTATATCGATGTGGTGTGCGTTTGAAGCAGCGCTAGTAGATTTCCTGTCGCCAAACGGACCTGTTTAAGTTTATGTATTCAAGGAGCTTCCCTACACATCAACTTTGTATTATAGATAATATGCAAGCAGATGTTGCTTAAAGTATTGTATTGTATTCCGTCAAATTATTTGAGATCGTAGTATTTGAAATTATCATTCAAAGTTTATAGAGAGAGAGAGCATCGTATTGTTTTCTACGGTCCTGTATTCCCAACGACTCTTTTAACATCTGCTTGGAGATTAGGAGACAAGGCTGTGTTGTTATGCTGCCTTCAGCAGGCCGGCTCCCCGGGGTGCAGAGAACAGGAATGTGTCACCTCCCGTACAGTAACACCAAGGCACCTCCTGGGTGACACCGACTATTCTATTTGAACTTTTCATTCATATCTTATCTTAGATTGTCAACTGACAATAATAAGAAAAAGCTCTACTTTTCAACTGTATCAAAGAACATTTTCATACTTGTATTATAATGAATGTACACTGCTGTTGGTCTGCGTTCCTTAGACAAGCTAAATCGTAGTAAATGACACCATATGTTAGCGTTATCTAACTTGTCGGCACAGGAATCAGTTGTACTCTGACTACCATACTAGTGAAACTCAATTTCACCAAGACTGGTTTCCGGTACTTTTAAACAATATATGTGCCTCTTAAATATTCCTGATCCGTGCACAGATCCCAACAAACTCCAAAGAAACCCATACTCTGAGCCCATAAACAAACAACATATGTTCAAACGCCAACCATCGTTCTTCGTTTGTCAGTAAAACTGACTCTGATCCTAGTGATAGAAGCTATATACGTATACAATCAATGAGGTTAACAACGTGCTTGATACAACTCTACTCTACTCAACGAACAAAGACAAGTTTGGTCGCCCGAGTCACTATCAGAGTATTTCGTTGAAAACAGACATACACGTCCATACTTCCAGAAAAAACAACGATGAGAACTATAGAAGATCATACAAATTATACTCGCTAGCTTACCGGTGTGCAGGAAGCAGGTCACAACTTATATCCTGTACATCCTCTTTGATCATCTTGGTTTTCTTGTCTTCTACCTCCAAATTCTCGGAAACATATTTTTGGACACTGTTTCCCTCCGGAGTCGACTAGTCCGATAGCAGTTTGTGATCCAAGAATGTCACCAACAACAGGGCCCTACATTCCATGGCGGCTCGACAACAATCCTCTGGTGAAGTGACTGAACTGCTTTTACTGAGCAATGGACGAAATCGCGGCTAGCTTTTAGTACAACACAAAACGACATCGTAACAAGCTGACGACATAATCACACTGTTGACAGTTGAAACGCGCGCCATAACTGTGATGTCGTTGCGAGCGGGCGGGCATGCGCAGTTGGTTCTGTTCCAGATGGCTGAGGCCGCAATGTCTGTTTCCGGCCTGGTAGGAGAGAGGCCCGACTCCAGGCGCCCACTGTAAGGCGCCCCTGTGGTGTTTGAACCAATCATGGAGTTCACAGAGTAGAGCAGGTCGTTTCAGTAGCTCCAGCTGCGAGAGGAGGGCCACCCCGGGGTTACGGGTTCATTGTACCTGTAAGTTAGTGTAACTAATCTCCAAGCAGATCTTGCTGTGGCAAATAGGAAGTTCATTTTGTATTGTATATTTATATGTCTGTGGCCACGATATCAGCTTCGCTGCCTAGTGCCCGCAGTGTGTTGTCCTGTTACAACTTGAATAAAGAAAAAAAGAATTTAGCCGGCAGAGGAGTTATTGGCCAATAACTCCTCTGCCGGCTAAATTCCTTCCTATTTGCCACAGCAAGATCTGCTTGGAGATTAAGTGTAACAGCTTCTATTCTCCCAAAGTCAGAGACATCATCATCATGGGATCATGATTGAGACCAGCTCAAAGCATGCTATTAGAGGACCAAGGTCGTTTTATAAAGGTATATAACGTCCTTTTTAGGACTAACTGACCCAATAAGAGACTTTGCAGAGGTTACAAAAAAGACGGCATGTTTGACATTGTTGTAATAGCTAAAAGTGGATCTGAATAAAGTCAAGTCAAGTCAAGTCAAGTCATGTAAGGAAAATGTCACTAGTTTCCCCACCAACCTCTGCTTGGAGAGTTCTCATTGGGTTTACGTACATGACGTAGGGCTACTGGGAAAATTAGCCGAAGGAATCCACTGGGATCAAAGACAAGACACTGTGTGATTTTCAGTACTTTGCAAAGGGAAGTTCGTCTACGGCTCTTTTGATGTGTTTTATCATACCTCCTTGGCGTATTTGTCGGGCTTTCTATTTTGTACCGTCTTTGAATTTTGTCTTTAAATTTTGTGATAACTGCTACTAAACCGAAGGTATTTACTCTTCTCTGCATGTCTTGGTCCCAAAAAAATACATAAAACACGTCTTAAACAGCCCTTTGTGACTATTAGTACGTAAGCCAACCTCCTTGAGCAAAGTCAGCAGGGATTCTGAAAAAAGCGCACACCGTGGCACAGAACAACGTTTTCCTCGTTGTTGTTATACCCATGTCACATTTGGCGAAAATCGATCGGACGACGATTCTGCGGCAATCAACCGAGCCTCGCTTATAATAATAACTTTATTGCACAACAATTGTACAAGGTACAAAGTATTATATGTGACAGGGACGGTTTTCAGGTGAAATATACGCGCAACCTTCTGTCGATCTTAAGTATGGCCGATCTTCCATCGATACGCCCGAAGATCGTGGATAATGTTACAGGGGTATTAGGGCATCTGGAAAAGAACGACTATAACAATATTACGGAAATGATATAAGATATCCCTAATGTCTGTAAGCTACCTCCAAACACATCTTAGTTGAAGGTCACTCTGGTTAAATAAAGGTTAGGCGGTCCCAGTATGCAAACAATGATATCATCGGAAAGACACTATGATACGCATTACAGAACTGAAAAAAGTTTTCAAATATCTTTTCCGTTCTAGAGTTAGGAGTATTTAAAGTTTAGAGGTGAAGGTTAGGGTTATGGCAACGGGCGGTCCGAGTATGCAAACATTGATATCATCGGAAAGACACTACGATACGCATTACAGAACTGAAAAAAGTTTTCAAATATCTTTTTCGTTATGAAGCTATGACGCAAAAGTTGTTATCTTTTGAAAAATCTGGTCGGTCCTTTATTACAAAACAAATTGTTGGGACATGACACAATCGACATAGCATCCTACAATTGCTGTAATATCGATCACGTGGCTTTTCATCGGCCGGAAAAAAAAACTGTCACACAAAGTGCTCAAAGTTAAAGTGTATAAAGCATATGAAATATATATATAGTATAAGTATAAACCAAAGTTAACGTCAAACTCAGGGGCACCGATCAGTAGGCGCTTTTAGCAGTCTTGACATCAAGAAACATGATACAGCGTAGTCCAAATATCCAAGTCCGTTCTCGGCTTCTTACAGTATCGCAAGGACAATGTGTAATACTTTCGAGATACCAGGTTAATACTTACAACATATAGATACGTGTACCTGCGTTTTAAGTCTGGTTTTTCGTTTGATTTCCGGTCCAAGTTTGCGTCATGATTTCAAAAGCCAATGTGCCAGTAATAAAACATAAAACACACAAGTTAACAAAATCCACAAGTTCTTTTATCACTTGTCGTTAACTAAAAAGGACTGCAAGCGTTATAGAAAGTCAAAACAATCTTTAAATGATTCTCAACATTTTTCTTCTATAACACATACCGGGTTTTGTGGAAATGTGGATTTGCTATCGTGTGCCGTTAGCATGCCGTTAGGGAATGATAGTGTACGCGGATCAAGTTGCCCCTTACAGGCAAATGCTGCAACACGAGATTTTTCTTTCAAAATATAAATTGCGGGCTTCTAATCCTAGTCACCCCATAAAATGGAACATATTCATCTAGCAAAATATCAATGTACATACATAAACTGTGATGTCAATTTTGCATTACAATTTCAAACGCTCAGACCATCCTGATTTTTCCGGGGCAGCGATAGTATGGCGCCCAGGCTAGCGCGACTGTCGTGGAAGTTTGTATGTTTATAACCCTTCAAGTTTGATAATAACAGATTAGTTTTCCATTATGAATGAATGAATGACCTTTATTGTACATTTGTGCTCAAACAAGCTAAGTAGAGGTCGCAGCGCTAGTGATAAGGTACAATTTTGACAAAAAGGTATCTTATCATCTCTACATATGCTAATACATTCTAGTATGTACAAGTTCAACTTCTTCTCGCTTCTTAAAACAGTTATAAACATAAGGACAGATGGAATCAATAATGTATGGTTTATCTAGTTGCGAAATGAGAAATATGAATTTCTCCATGGTGTTCAAGAATCGGAAATTAGGAAACATATGTTGTATATTTTCAAAAAGGACGTTTCTTTCGTTGCTGTATAAAGTACAGTCAACAATAAAGTGACACTCATCCTCTATCTTATTCAAGTTACAGTATTGGCAGATTCTTCCAGAGGAATATGTCGGCCTTTTTCAATGTGGAGTCTATGTGAACTAATGCGGAGCTTTGTGATGGCTGTTCTGTGCCGAATGTTTGCAATCTTTAAGTATTTCTCGTCGTTGTAAGTAGTCTTAAGTAATCTGTATGTTCGTAATTTGTTGTTGTTGCGCATTGCTGTAACCCATGTTTACCTTCGTTTAGATCTTAGTATGATACGCGTAGCCTCGGAGCCATTTAGTAACTGCGGTTTACATAGGGAGGACTTTTATTTTGAGTTGTTTTCTAGCACGATGAAATGATTCTGAGGAAGTTGTAGTTGTATAGAAGTTTGTCCTGTTTAAAATCTTGCCGAGTAATAGTGTTGGTGATCACGCAGGTGGACACAGCAACATGTAAAAGCACTATTTCACCCATTCTTCGTTAAAGTGTGCAATTGCTGTCGCTAAATAGGATAGAATAAATGGTGGGTTGTTTCGACTCGTTCGTAAATATTTTCAATCAAACGCACTGAATAGACAACTGGACAACGGCAATTTGAAAATACAATCTTTTGTGATTTTTATTACTTTTTAGCGATGAATATAACGTCTTTATTCCCTCTCACATTAGGCGAAAATCGATCGGAAGACTAGTCTACGAGCTCTAAATGACATTTTCGTGAGTTAGACGTCCGGTGTTCTCACGATCATCTTGCGATTTTTAGGGATCGCCGGCGATTTTCAGGGGTCGTACGATGGTCGCGGCGCAGCGAAACATGTTCTTAACATAAGCGACAAGTCGCAGGAGATCTCTGAGATCGCAGACCTCGTTACCGAGTCGCAAATCGCGCGTGCAAATCGTGCATTCCTCGCAAGGGTATCGGTCGACATTCGATCGATAGTCGTGCGTCAATCCAGCACAGACCTAGTTACTAATCATCGAGTGCAAATCGAATGGCGACGTTCGGGCGACGTTCGCCCGACTTTCGTTTGTTTACAAATATTGAATTTCTGAGAATGTGAGGGTAGTTCTGACATTGTGGCCCCTGTGGCAGTATAGGCTGGCTTTGTGACACAATTTCTTTTCTTTCGTCATTTCTATTATGCCCGCGCATTCCATTAATAGGTTAAAAAGATTACAACAACAAAAGAAGCCACATTTATTGATATCTGCATTTCTGTGAGGAACGTTTTGTGTTACTTTGTCCGCGTGCA
Organism: Branchiostoma floridae; assembly: GCF_000003815.2. Taxonomy (NCBI): domain Eukaryota; kingdom Metazoa; phylum Chordata; class Leptocardii; order Amphioxiformes; family Branchiostomatidae; genus Branchiostoma; species Branchiostoma floridae. The sequence continues at coordinate 7,886,409 of NC_049988.1, read as the reverse complement.
AGAGGTCATGGGAGGTTCATTCTTATAGACGTATTCAGAGATGATCACACGAGCCTCGCTTATATGTGAGGGGGACAGTTTTGGGGCGAAAAATACGCAAGACCATCTTAAGATCTTAAAATCAGCCGACCTTCCTGCGATCGCAAAGTACGTACGAAGATAGTATATAATGTGAGGGGGGTATTAAAACAACCGATAACACATATAGAAGCGCCACTCGCCGTACACCTGCAGTACATCTTCTGAAGCCAAACGAATCGGCTTTAAAGTAATGATCACAATGATTTTGAGCTTTAGTAGATAATCAAAAGATGCCCCAATATTCGTGTACCTGATCTGGAGGAGGCCGCGAACTTATTGATCATCCCTCTTATGAGACACGCGGTCTCCCAGCAAGCGCTCACCGCGCATGATTGCCAAGATCTGCGTTCAAACGTTACGAGCTAATGTTTTCCTTATTGTTCAAATATGGGTAAAGCTACGGATAGCTAGGGCTAGGTGAGGGCAAAGACTTATAATGCGGGTAGCCTAACATTGTTATCAGCACGAACTTCCAGCAGCATTACCATTCCAGTTCTGAAAAAAATGTTTTCAAATAAGTCCTGCGTTCGAACGTTACGACTGTTTAAAGTTTAAGTTGTCCCTGTTGTTGAAGTCCGGGCAGTTAGGGTCTTGAGGTTCAAGGGTAACGACTGAAGCTTAAGAAATTGGTATTATTAGAAAGAGCTGCCAGTCCGCATTTCTGAGCTGAAAACCGTTTTTAAAGATTTTCCTGGGTCCGAAGGGTACGTGTGTTGAAAACGTAAAGCTAAACCAAGGTTAGCGCCACGACGCTAGTAGCCTAAAAGTGGGGTCACACCTGCGTATATTTTCAAGCCGCATGAGTTCCATTTTGACATTTTGGCTAATTTCTTCCATACGCGGCCGCACAAGACGCACCTCAAACGCATCTGAATCGTTTGCAAAGTTTCAAGTACGCAGGCAAACGAAAATATACGCCCTGTACGCCCGACAGTTTTGAACAAAACTATCATTCGTACGCAATTTGGTGGCTAAAACGTTATGGATACGCAATACATGGGTCCCACGTTGGTCAAGTGTGGTATGGAGACGCTATATGTTTGCGCTTTATACGCAGTAATACGCGGATATCGCAGTATTAGGAGTACATAGCGTACTTACAGCGCAGACGCAACGCCATGAACATGCATATAACGAATGCCCACATATATAGGTCACCAGTTAGTATCGTTCGTTCTGCGATCAAGGGCGAACGTTCCATAATTGTTTATTTTACGTGTTTGGTAAACATCTTGAATATGTTTGGTGGAGTGTATGTGTATTTATTTTCACCGAAATTTTACATGCAAAGCGTTTGGGTATTTGATTTATAATTACATACCTAGATGATATAGGGAATCATTAAGGGCAAAGTGAAAACTAACACAATCTTAACAGTGTATATATCTTTTATTGTAAATGATGGCCCACATTGCTGTAAAAATGTAGTGTCACTGCTTCACTGTTTCTCAAATAAATAATAAATCTCTTCACTGTTTGCTCATCAATGTTCTACTTGCACTGCTTGTAAACAAAAGTATACGTAGGACAAATTATTCCTCTGACACAAAATGTTCAATCGGCAATGCTAGCAAACAAAAGTACAGTCAAACCTGCCCGAGCGACCACCTCTTCTCAGCGACCACCTGGCCATTTCGACCGCTTTTTCTCGGTCCCGATTTATTTTCCCATTGACGTAAGCATTAAGCGACCTTTTCTCAACGACCACCTGGCCAACGCGACCGCGACCGGCCCAAATTGGCACCCATAACGACCGCATCATTTTTCAAAATTGAGGTTTTCATCGATTTTTTATGATAACTAGCGCGATGTTGTGCCGAAATCGTCAAGTTTGCGTCGGATTTTGGGGTTAAATTACAGTTTACAGTGTGCGTGTTGTATTTGACATTAAAGACCTTGCTTCTTTGCGTGCGTGCAGTGTGCTTGCTATTTGCCATCAAGCATCGGGCATGTTTTGAGTTGATACTCTTCTCAGTGACCACCTGTCCAAATCGACCGATTCTTTCCGGTCCCCCGGATGGTCGTCTTGGGCAGGTTTGACTGTATACGTAACAGAGATTGGAATGTAATTGAGCACCAGGTGCATCAGACATGCGGTCGGCAGACGTTGTGTGCATCCGGAATACGCTTATCATACGTAACTCAGACGCAGCTATTTGCAGCAAAGAAATTATGTTGCGCACTTCAAATGCAAATCATATGCACCTCATGCGGAATAGAACGCTGAAGTCGTAATTCATACTCCAGATGACGTATAATTCAATGTATTCCAAAACATTCCAAATGTTGGGCGAACGGCCGGCGTATTGACAGAATTTCATGCGGAAATATACGCAGGTGTGACACCACCTTATCATCAGAAACAAATCTCCGTATTTATGAGTTAAAACCGTTGTCAAATAGTAAATGTAGAAACTTTCGCGGTAGTTTTATATTCGCGGTTTTCGCGGTGGCAACCTCACCGCAAATTTGAAACCACCGCGAACATTTTCCTTATGTCTTCTACTCGCGCCACCTACGGCAACACCTTCTCGCTACATGTACGTAGTATACATTGTCACTGTATTGTGATAATGACATGTTTGAGGTACTAGCACCTGCTACTGCCACACGTACACACATACGTACAATGAACGATTTTCTAGTTCGCATTCTGTATAGTACTATGGTAGAAAAATATTACTGTACTACGTATTCAGAGGGTAGATAGATCAGTGTCAGTTGATCACGCCAGCACTGTCAAAGTCAAAGGTGAACTGTTCTGTCCGTTTTAAGCACACTTGCCGAGTAACCAATGACCGGCTTCCGACTGGCGGTTCATAGAGGCGCCGGGTTTTCCATTACATTGCTGTATGTGGCTTCAGTACAGTAGTGTGAATGCATTTAAGTTTGCGGGGTGGCTCTACCGCTAACTCAAAACCAGCGCGAACTCTCCATTTTCCCCCAACCACAAATTTAAATCACTCGAACTTAAATGAATTTACTTATATCGTCTTCGGTGCTAACTCAGGTGACTTTAATACGACAGCAATTGCCCGACATGCGGCCGAAGGACTATAGGTTTTCAACCACTCTTTTGGCTCACCTCAAACACGGGTCCTCTGATTACGTCCTATCCGAGGGACGGCCCTAGCCCTTGGCCCTAGCCGAAGCTGTTAGGAAAGAAGTGTGAAGTGCATTTCCCAAGGACACAAGATCGGTGGCATTAGTAAAAACGGATTCGAACTCAGAACATCTAAGATTGGATTGCAATCCACCTCGCGAGTTGGATTTTCTACGATTTTCTCCGCTCGCTAACAAATAAACAGTAGTGTGTACAAGCGTACGGTGGGCGTGACGCGAACAAGTGCAGGCGGTAATGATCAACGCCGCGGGTGGGGCGACCTACAGAGCCACATTAGTAAAAACGGATTCGAACTCAGAACATCTTTGTAAAGTGAGTTAAAGGAGGACGATTAAAATGACCCAATCGGATTACATTTTTGTCATGTGAACACAACTAATCCGATTGGATTGCCCATTTTCGATTGGATTGCAATCCACCTCGCGAGTTGGATTCGGTGGATTTCTGAGCAATCCGATTGACCAGAATCGCCCATGTGAACGCAATTGGATTGGAGTCCGGCTTGTTTCGTGGTATTGACGTCATACATACGGGTGCAGTGGACATTAGACATACTGTAACAGTGGGGTTTAAGCGCTGCCAAACTAACCACGCCAACGGCTCTAGATCTTTTGGTGTTGTGGTTTGGACGTTGGATTTGTAATCCGCCGACCCGGGCCAAGTTCGATCCCCGGTATCGGCATGTTTGTTTCTTTCTGTTCTTACTCGCCCCTCTGAATTCTTACAATACAATCATATCCACAAGATCGCAGAAATGTACGATACACGGATTAGTAAAGACGTTTATGGCCACGTTTGCTTCCAAACTGAATCACTACGGTTAAACACATACGGGCGCCGCAAGATTTTCCGGAACGTTCTTTCAAAATCGGCAACGCGGCAGAAGACTGACGGGTTCATTTTTGGCACATGAAAATAACGTGTGGTTTTCGTTTCTCTTCTGTCGTTGGATTGATTGTCCCAACACCACTAAAAAGCAACTATTCAACGAGAAAAACAGTCGGAAGCGTGTCTGAACAGAATATCGAGCTTTGGTTACTTCACTGCAAGCATGGGCGAGCCGTTTTTTTAAATGAAACACGGACATCTTTTATTTCAGAAAAAAGTATGTAATGAAGTCAAACGTTATAGTGGCAGTTTCTCTTATTCATGCAACTTCTTCAACAGATACATAATTTGTCAAGTTCTTCAACCTGACGTCTGACACAGGTCACGTACATGTAGGAGCATGTGCGTAAACCGATGCAAGATGTCAGAAACTTAATAAATTTTACATCTGTTCTTTATGCACCGTGTAGCTTGGAATTTCTATGTGACTAAACAATAGGCCGGGAGACATCAAGAAAAAGTACAATATAGAAAGCCCGATATAAACGAGTAACAAAACTTCACAAACAGCCGGAGCCTAGCCTCTGCTTGGAGAGTAGGTCCGGGCCGCCCTCTTCCTGTCTTGTCTGTTTATGTCTCCCCCCTGGGGACTAGACCATCCATATGGGACAAAAACTGGCGCGTAACTGGAGGGACACACGCAGAAGCTAGTCGACTTGAACTATGGTGGAGAATTTCTGTTCTAAAGTCCACCATTGGGGTACAGAGGGATAATACTACGGCCATTTGTGACCAAAGAAAGTGTGGGACTACGAAGCTGCATGGGTCATCTGCGAACCAGTGAGTAAGATTTTAATTTTTTGTTTTGCGGAGTAGGGGGGAGGGCATAAATTATTTTTGCCACCGATTTCCACCGTGCGTGGTGAGCGTTTGTCGCAAAATGCTAAGATTCAGTAAAAGACTGATTCATGGTGGAAGAACGGCGGCCACACTCACTGACTGAACATTTCTAGATCTGCCCTAGGCGTGAATATTGAATGAAACAACGTTAACGATGTTTCATCTGAGATAAAACCACACATGAGAAAAGCTGGTAACTACTATAGTAAAGCTCAAACGACGGTGGTTTATAAAAAGTGGGAACATGCATATGCATGGGGTCAGTCGGCATTGCTGAAATATAGACACGTTCTGCTTGTTGTAATTAGAAATTCCGAGCGATCAGGCTAATTTTTTTGCACCTTTTCGTAAAATCATAGACATTGAATTACTGAAACCATTAATTGCTGTTTGGATAACGTTTATTGTACGCTTCTCCTTCTATATGTATCTAGTCTCAATTCGTTACTTCATACTGAAGAGTTCTAGCTCTTGTTTGTTTATATCTAAACTGAAAACGCGCGAAGCAGGCCTGGCGCGAACGTAGCCCATGTGTACGATGGACCATTGGGTCAAAACGTGTTTTAGCGAAGGAGCTGTGTGCTCACAGCAAAGGGGCTGCGTGCTCGGCGAAAGAGCTGTGTGCTCACAGCGAACGAGCTGTGTGCTCGGCGAACAAGCTGTGTTCACGCAGAAAAGGGGCTGCGTGCTCAGCGAACGAGCTGTGTTCACGCAGAAAAGGGGCTGCGTGCTCAGCGAACGAGCTGTGTGCTCACAGCGAACGAGCTGTGTTCACGCAGAAAAGGGGCTGCGTGCTCAGCGAACGAGCTGTGTGCTCACAGCGAACGAGCTGTGTTCACGCAGAAAAGGGACTGTGTGCTCAGCGAACGAGCTGTGTGCTCACAGCGAACGAGCTGTGTTCACGCAGAAAAGGGGCTGTGTGCTCAGCGAACGCAGTGTGCTTACAGCGAGGGGGCTGTTACACCAGGCTGAAGATGGCCGCCGATTGGTAGCCGCCGATCCGGCCGCCGATTCGTCATTAGACAAAACGTAGCATCCCATTCAAAAATTCCTAATTTCCTTTAAAAGCTTAAATGGATATCAAAACTGCTAGATATTGTCTATTATTACCGATATATGTATATGTAAACATTAATGATAACAGAAAGTATTATATCAACGACAAATAATAGACCCAATTGGGCGGCCAAGTTCAGCCTGGTCTAAAATCGGCTGCCTTACGGCTTGTAGAGCAATCTGCTACTTATCTAAACGTGCCCATGAATTTTAAGACGAATTTAGATAGCGCA
>NC_049988.1:7822016-7880087 GCF_000003815.2 Branchiostoma floridae | reverse complement strand
AAAGGGGGCGCAAAAATACGCTGCCATGAGGCTTGAAGAGCAATCTGCTACTTATCTAAAAGTGGTCCGTGAACTTTTAAGACGAATTTAGATAGCTTATACCCCAACGTATTCAATACAAGTATCAAATCTTACGGGTCGGATTTGATTGATGAACTAGAGGGGAGCTAACTGAGTTGAAGCAGTTTGGTCTATAAGAAATCGGCACTGAGCTCTAGTTCATTTAATATATAAGCTATAAGCTCCTCTTAAATGTTAACGGGTTACGTTTAGATACGTAGCAGATTGCCCTAAAAGCCGTTTGGCAACCGATTTAGCCCCCCTTTACTCGGGTATTTCCTATTAGTTAACTCCCCTCTAGTTCATTAATTAAATCCGGCCCGTAGGATCATTTGATACTTGTTTTGAATACGTCAGGGTTTGCGCTATCTAAATTCGTCTCGAAATTCACGGGCCACGTTTAGATAAAAAGTAGCAGATTACTCTACAAGCCGTATAGCAGCCGATTTTAGACCAGGCTGAAGTTGGCCGCCAATAGGGCCTATTATTTGTGCTTAATCGTTGATATAATACTTTCTGTTATTATTTATGCTTATATATACATATATTGGGTGGTAATAGACAATATCCAGCAGTTCTTGATATCCATTTAAGCTTTTAAAGCATATTAGGAATCATTAGTTTCTTCGAATGGGCGTAACGTCGGGAAAATTACACCGGCGCTCAAGAGGAGCGCCGGTGTAATTTTCCCGACTACTACTATATCTACGCGACTCAACCTTTGCTTGGAGAGTAGGAAAAGCGTAGACGTGGAACAGATAGGGGTAAGCCGGCCAAAGGAATACAGCTTTGCGACCTCAGGATGGATAGGTCGACCATTGGGCCAAATTCTTTCTTTTCAAGTGGGGTGCTTATGTGTCAAATGTAAAAAAAAATCATGAGAGAGTGATGAAAATCATACTACATGTACTAGTATAGGCTAAGTTTTCTAAACGTTTCGCAAAACTGAAGTTCTAAGTTGTAGCAAATCGTCAATTTAATTAGGACAAGAACGCTCCGCAAACAGTCCCTTCACACTTTTGAGGAAATGCGTACACATATGTGATGCTTTTGTCTACTACATGTATTATGCGAATACGCCATTTACGTCCATATCCCATTGTCGCTGTGAGCACACAGCTCGTTCGCTGTGAGCACACAGCTCGTTCGCTGAGCACACAGCCCCTTTTCTGCGTGAACACAGCTTGTTCGCTGTGAGCACACAGCTCGTTCGCTGAGCACGCAGTCCCTTTTCTGCGTGAACACAGCTCGTTCGCTAAGCACGCAGCCGCTTTGCTGTGAGCACACAGCTCGTTCGCCGAGCACGCAGCCCCTTTGCTGTGAGCACACAGCTCCTTCGCTAAAACACGTTTTGACCCAATGGTCCTTCGTACATGTGGACTTGCGAATCATTCAATCAGTAAGGGACAGTTCGGACACGATTGTTGTGGAAGGAGGTGCGTCTGGTGCGTCGGGGTCTCTGCACATGTGAAGAGGAAAAAGTTTCCATGGCCTTATCTCGTCCAAGACGGACAATAATTCAACAGTTTCGCCCGTCCGTAATACTACAAATGTTGTCGTTTCACTTTGGAATCAAGGATTCAAAGGATCCCCCCCCCCTGCACCGGCGTTATTATCGTACGTTCCCTTCAAGACTTCCATAGCACATTTACCCCCCACTGAGTCTGTTGTGAAGACAGCGGTTTGCCGCTGGACATGTACTCCCCAAGCAGACGTTTGGCTCCAGCTGAAAATATTATTATATGTTGGAAATGTACAGTCAACATATGCTCTCTCTCAGACACCTCTATGAAGAATGGATTGGCGCCTTATAAAATCTTGCAATAATGGCATAATTGACAAATATGATATCAATACCACTTACCTCTGAGTCTGACCATTATTCAATTTATTGAACACAAACGCTACACTGTTGTTCATAATTCAAAAGTAGATTGATTAGGCCTGTTTTTGAAATTAAGATTTAGAAGTGTTTTTTATAGTTCTCCAAATAGTGGGAAATAAGGTCACGTCACGTTTCTCACATTCTTTGATAACCACGAATAAGAAATGATTTCATGTGTTTGTAATTAGGGGACTGGTCGATATTTAGCGGGGGGGGAGGGCCGGTCGTCAGAGGGTCGGGTCAAAATTTTTTTCCTAGGCCCTCCCCCCAGGTCAAAAAATTTTTCCTAGGCCCTCCCCCCAAGTCAAAATATTTTTCCTAGGCCCTCCCCCCTCGTATGAAATTTGAAAAATATTAAAGACGCCAATAAATCACTGCGCTACCGTTTGGAAATGTCTTCACGCCATACTTATGATAACGTTACTGGTTTTCATCGCGAGGCAGATCTCTTACCCCTAGCAAAAAAAGGGAAATTGAATGGCTCGGAGCCCATAAATATATGATTCTTGGAGGCTACTGTGTTCTTCTGATATTCATAAATCCACTCTATCCAAACAACGCCACAAACTGAGTATTTTGTACCTGGATTTCTAGTAGCCTGACTAAAATCAAGCCCCTAGCGGCCGGCCCTACAATTGCCGCCACCCGTGGGGAGGGGGTCATTAAGCCCAGCCGGCGAGAGCTTGTGTAAACACAGGCTAGATTTCTAGTAGATTTGCGCCGCTTCGCGGCGCGCGCCCCGCCCCTTTACTTAACGCATTACAAGTTCATGGGGTCCGAGTAGCTTGTCGGAGACTATTTTCAATTCAAATACCTTTTGTACTTTTTCTTGGTTCTGTGGTGGCAATAACTGACGGTAATTAATCGGGGGGAAATGACAACAAAAACGTCAGCACGATACGACTAACCAAAACTGTAGTGGGGAGGGGGGAGCCGACGTGTGACGACGATCCCACGGCGGGGTTGACCGGTCGCCTCTGTAGCTGCCGGTGGGCGTGAGAACGCAGACTTGTACTTGGGAGATCTTTTAAAAATGCCACGCTTTTTGGACATCCATTTTGTCGGTCAAAAATGACGGAATGGGCAAAATTGTCGGAAAACTGGAATGCATTACGAATCTGACACGTTAGTTCAAATTCTTTTCTCTGAAGCTGTGTGTGTATCAGTGGCCTTGTGAACAGTCACGCTTGTGATTTTCATAGTTTTATAACTATCGACAAAGGAATCGTTCAACTCAGTTTAAGTTAAATAATGTTTTCCTCCTGGTGCAAACTATAAACAGACGCCAGTTTCCCGGGTTATTCGCAAAGTTTTCCGCTTCTAAGTGATTGACGTAACTTAACCGCGTTTTTTGGCGCCGCTGCTGGCTGTGATTGGTTGCAAGTTAATTCTATTTTTCGCATAACGTGGCAAGCCCTGTCAAATCGGTACATCTAAAGACTGCCGCCAAGGCTGTTGTCATGGTAACGACACGTTTAGCAACATTTCCCATGCAAATCGAGTTACGCATGTCTTGTACTGCGTTTGATCATTATGATAGTTCTCAAGTCGAGGATGTGTACAGGTTATAACGTTAACAAGGAAGCGAACATGAAACAAGGAAAGCTGAATTCACAAGTCTCACCGGCCGTTTCGCAGACGGCACTCTTTCACCAGTCATCTTCCAGAGCGTTCCAAATCATGAAAGAAAACACGCATTTTCCCGTCATTTTTTGCGGTAAAATCTGAGGAAAATACCGACATGTGTTGGTACGCGTACGCAGATGTTGACAAGAAATACAAGTTCTTCTAAGACTCCAAATTTTGTCACCGTGACTGAATTGTGGCATTGCAAACCGGAAGTACATTTTTACGTCGCATTTTGGTAACTTTATCGAGAACTTATTATAGCATGCAGTAGAACACTGAGTAAAGTCTCCCCGGTCCTGTATGAACTTCGGCTTCATGCTAATTGCCGCGCCAGCTTCGTAAGAAAGGTAAACAAATTTTACTGATATTTTTTTCTTAGCCCACCTTTATACAAACGGTAAATGAATACTGTAACATAAATATTTTTACAACGTTGTAGCGGTGTTAAACAGAGATAGGGTCAAAGGCGCGGCAGTGAGGCGTCTCAAGCTTGTGGAGGCCCGGGGAAATTTTGAAATCTTGACCCTCTGAAACGGCATTTCCTGCCTTTTGAGGGACAAATTTTGCTGGTAGATCGAGCAATTTTTTTTTCCTAGGCCCTCCCCCCGTCTCAAAATATTTTTCCTAGGCCCTCCCCCCGGCTCAAAATTTTTTTCCTAGGCCCTCCCCCCCCAGACGACCGGCCCTCCCCCCCCGCTAAATATCGACCAGTCCCTTACTCCCCAAAACTTTTTATCACAAGTTTTTTTTTCACCCTTTGAGAGAAACAGTTATACTGCGCAGGCAGTAAATACCAGGGGAGTTTTTCTGACAGATAGAGGGATTATTTATTGCCTTCCCGCGCAGCGCCGGAGGGGAGGTGCTATTATTACCTTGGCATGGACTGACTCCACTGATCTCACAATGTGGAGAATGAAAGCAGAAAAAAAGGTGCTGATATAGTAAACACATTGTTTCTTAGTTTATAACACATACAACATGATGTTCCAGAGTTCTATATTACGGGATGTTCCCTTACAAATCCGCCTGGAGTACGTAACTTCCGGTATTTACCGCAGGAGGACGCACGCGGCGAAAATGGAGACAGATTTCGGCGAGAAGTACCGAGGATAATACTGCCGAGACGGATGTTCTTTTTCGACAAAAACTCATTCAAATGCCTTTAGTTGTCAGGCGACCATTGACCCGTTTTACCACCCTACACAACACTGCCGCGCTGGTCCCGGCGCTCGCAGGCCCGTTTACAACCCGCCCCGCAGAGCTGCGCTCGCATTGGCACGCCGTCCGCTCGATTTTCTTAGCCTGTATCATCCTCCGTTACGGTAGTAAACTGCTGGCTAACGACTTTCGCTTTCCGTGATTAGCAAGCGAAAGTCGTTAGCCAGTGGTTACTACGGAGGATGATGATACTCAGGCTACGGTTTTCTCCGCTCGCTAACAAATAAACAGTAGTGTGTACAAGCGTACGGTGGGCGTGACGCGAACAAGAGCAGGCGGTGATTAACGCCGCGGGTGGGCGACCTACAGAGCCACATGTTGACTTTTGCTCCGAATGTCAAATACAACAATGGTTGCCAAAATCTTTAACTTTCGGCCGATTATCTCATTTGGAGGTTTTTCATTATCTATTTTACCAGGATAAAAAAACACGCTGTTTTTCACGTTTTCCGGGACACATAAAATTGTGACTAATGTTTTACAGTGACATAACTCACAGTTTCACTCATGCGGAATGATTTCCGAGTTTACCCGAAGAGGTCACGAAGAGGTGAAGTAAAGGAAATCTGGTAAGCTCTACATAAGCCTGGCACTGAATCCCACGAGACCCATCTCCTGGGACAGGCCATGTTTGGACAACACATTTGTACAGAATCAAATAGTGACAGAAACATGAGGTTGGCTCTTTATATAAAGAAGTTCTAACGATAGTGGGGGCCAGTGCCCTCCAGGGTAATGCTGAGTAACTTTCTGTCCTCCCGCACCTACATCATCTGACTAGGCCTGTCCTACTCTTTGCGGAAGATGAATAGTTGCTGTTTTTTTTTTTTCACAGTAAATCTTTCGATATACAATTACAAATGATATCTGTAATGAAAGTTAATAAAGCAACATAAATTGCTGCCAGTAAACTACCTTGATACGGTAACCATAATATTTTTCATACTTCAGTCAGTTTCCGTTCTCCAAACTGACGTTACGACCATGGACTAGCAGTGCCCGCGATTTCTTTGTTCTGGGTCAGCAGGGTCTGGGGGAGGCAGAGCACGCAGAGCTGCCACTACAAGCCCACAACTGTACATCTACTTGGAGAGTGCGATGCTCCCGATGTACAGAAGGGGGCGTTGCGGCACAGCTCCCTGACATTAGCCCGATCAAAAAAATGACTAAGTCCTGGAGGGTTGTTGGTGGTCCCGGACTACCTGATCTGCCGGACTAGTCCTGGACCCCATCCCGGCACCAGCCGGGACCACTTGGGACCTGCTGACCCAATTTCAAACAGGTCCGGACTAGTCCAAATTCTCTCGGACCACTTCGGACTGGGCCGAACTAGTCCGAACTAGTCTGGACTAGTACATTGGACTTCCAGTTTTGCAGAGGCTACACAAGGCGAAGCAGAAAAGAATTTCAAAATTGGTGAGATGTAAAAAAAATGTTTTGGCTCCCCCTCAATTTTGATAGTAAACTTTAATAAACAAATGATTATAATTTCATAGATTGTATTATATTGACATAACTTATATAAAATTCAGGTGAGGAATCAGTATACCTCCCTCCCAGCCAAAGCCAACAGAAAACTAAAGCTCATAGTCTTGAAATTTACAAAGTTGTGTATGTAAAAATATACTGAAGTGTTACAGTAACATTTTCACCCCCCAAGCACAAATTGAGACACTGTTCAAACATACTGTCTGGAGTACAGCATGCCTGCGATGACCTTCGATAACCCCTACAGTAAACACTCACATCTCAGACATCCTTCAAGTCATCTCACCACACCCTCACAGCCTCAGCATCTTGGAACTCACCCAAGACACACACCTGACAGTACTTAAAGGAAAGACTCACTTCTGAGACATTTGAAGAATTGATGACACTCTTCAATCAAATATTTCAGATGACCAACACTTTATTCATTGGCTGGCTGAATGATTCAAAGGTTGCTAAAACTAAATGTGAATCCAGTTAGGTTGGAGAATTTATAGAATTTGAACTCTACTTTCCCTGATTCAAACCCCATTATTTATGGAAAAGTGGTTCATAGGTTACATTTTTTCACTGGACTCTTTAGTCTGGAAGTTTTCTCAAATTCTCATAGATCCTGTTTACCTTTCAAGTGCATCTATAAGACAGCTTTTAAGAAAACTGAATCAAAGATATTTTCCACCAGAGTAGTAGTAGTAGTATCTAGATATAAAAGCTAAAACTCATACCAAACTGTTAAGTTTTTGAAAATCTTCAGCTCCTTCTTACAAACATGTCCTGATATGCTGGAAATGTGCTGATGAGCTGAACTTAATTAAATCCCAAAGACCCGCTGTCAACAACAAATATATCAGTCAGCCTCACCACCTTCGTGCCTTAAATGGCACGGATTTAAGCCACCTTAGCCTGCCAGATGAAAGCACTGAGACGCCAAGGAAAATCTTGTTCACACGAAACATTGCTTTCTGTAAACAAAGACTTGCATTTAAGGCTTGTGAGCCCAGGAAATTTATTTGACTGAATAGCCAATTACTGGTATCTTGAATTCAAAATCCACTTTTAGTGGCACTGCTAAAATTTGTGAAATACTGCAAATGTTCAAATGTCTGCAGCTGTTTTATTTTTGTGGTTTGCACAAAATCATGACACAAAAGGATCTGTCGTATTTCTACTGTACGTTACGTTATGTCATACAGTAGAAATACGACAGATCCTTTGTGTCGTTAAAGTATTTTTTTAAATTAAAACTTAAACATTACGTGCCTACGAAATCTAATTAATTTACGGTGCTTATGGCAAAGTCCCTACATACAATTAATAGATAATGATATGTCCAAATAATAGATTTCTTAAGTTTGTAATGTTTGAATTTTCAAAATGTATCATTGCAATGAAACAAAGATAAACCATGTGTTACACAATACTCCACTAACTGGATGGTTTCCAACATTCCTGTAGATTACTATGGGTGAGGTCCGGACATAGATGTGGAACACTTATCTACCGCAAACATTCAACAATTTGGTCAAACATTGCCCATGTCTGGGCCATCATGTAACAATTGTGCATTTGACAAGGGCAGGTTTTGTTTGAACTCCTGGCATCTCATATAACAGGTGGGATCATTTCAAATCAGGCAAAAATGATATTACTGCAACCATTTCATGCACTTTTAGCTAGAAATAAAGGGAAGACAAATTTAAAGCAGATTTAGACTTGAGACACATTTTTAAAAATTTCAGCCAACACAACACAGTAGACAATTCTCCTAAACGAGGCAAAAATCATCCTTAAGTTTACAACTACAAGCACTTTTAGCTAAAAAATGGGAAGACACATTTAAAGCAGATTTTAATAGATCTGATTTTTGTAAAACTTCAGCCAACACAACACAGTAGACGATTCCCCTAAATGATGGGTATCCTCACCCAGGCTTCTTCCCAGAACCAGTAATGTACTAGTACATGAATAGTGTCATTATGAGCCACATTAGCCTAAGTACCTGGTGCACCATCACAAGTAATGGGCAGAAATGGGATAATCAGTGGCTTTCCCAAGGTGGAGGGGTGAGGTGGAAAATCTGACTGATGGAGGTACGAAAATTCTGCATTGAATATATAGATAGATATGTTGCAGATATTTCATTGTAACCTCCATTAATATCTATCCGACAGGTTACATATTCTGCTACTTCAAAAAACTGCGTATAACTGGGAGATCTCTAGTGCACCACACTACAGATACCTTATATGTACTGTCTAGATAACAGTGTTTCTTATGCCATTCACTACTTGGTACAGCTGCCTTTTAGGCAACACTGTGCCTTCTCCAAGAGGTCCAACAACTGGGCTGTTTCTACTTAGCTAATGATCCTGAACAAAAAGCTGCTTATCTGGTTTATCTTAACACTGATTCTTAGAAAAACACTGGATAAGTCTTCAAATAAAGCCAAGTACATAATGTCTTTAAAAAAAGTATTTGAAATTTGCATTGCAGAAATTGTAATAAACACCTATTGATTTCAACAGTTACATCAGATGGTGTCTATGATACTACAATTATAACTTTATAATGATATTCAAGAGTTTACTATTAAAAGAAACAAGTAGATAGACAGAAGAAAAGTGACCTCCAAAAAAGAGTCAGTAGTTCCTGTTGTTCTCTTTTGTCAATATCAAACAATACAACAGAAGACTTTTAGTATACACAGATATAAAATACTAATTTAAAAGGCTTTTCCATTTTAGTGGAACATGAGGGTCAAAGACCTTTATTGACCTGTCACCACTCTGTTCTGATTAGCGCTATACCAAAGATAACCTTTTCCACTACGGAATCTAAAAGCAAGCAAAAGGATCAATTTTCTTCTTATCAAGGAATAACCAATACAATGTGTTGGTTCTCAGATTTCAAAAGAATATGCTTATATCAAAAAACATAATGAAAAGAAAGTCTGAAGACAAAGTTTATTCCTTGGTCCATGTATGCTCAGTTTCATAGAGTAAATACTGTCATGTGCAGTTTTCCTCCCTGCATTTTATAATGTCCATTTGCCAATTGCCATATTTTCACTTGGAAACGTCTGAGAAGCAAGCAAATAAATCCTTATGGCCTAAGAATGATAAAACAATTAGGGATTTAAGATTGTAACAGGGAGACACATAAATACCTGTTTGGAATGTTGCTGACAGTGTCATAAAAAAGATTACAAACAGTTTACTCCTCTTAGATTACAACACTGTTTGATGTCACCGAGTCAAATATTAGCCAAACAATATTTGTTGCGTCATGGCGTATTACGTGCCAATTCAGGGAATCCTTTAACGGATTGAGGTTAAACAAATTGACACTTTGCTTTTCAGGCTATTGACCTCTGTCTGAAGTAGAAAACAACGTGCAATGTTCAAGAATGTAGAATGAATCCTGTAGAACATAAAATGATGTTTTCCAAAGATACATTTAAAGGAACTTTTCCTTGAGTTTTGCTTTCCTGTACTGTCTGTTTCATATTTAATCTTTATTACGACACATGAACAATGATTTGAACAGGCCTAAACAGCAGGTGTTACCCCATTTCATCAGGTACAAGTACCGTCACGTTTTATGACCAACCGCCCTGTATTCTTGACCCAGATATAGCAATATTATGCAAGAAAGCAGGGTCACTGAGAGTTCACTTGGAAAACTTGACAAAATAAAGAACATTTCACATGTAATTTTCTTTCGTTTTGATTGAGCAAAAACTACTGGGGCAACATCCTAGTTACAAGAAGATAGATTTTGTTTGTGTTCAAGGGTTCAAGGATAAATTTGACAGAAAAAAAAGATATGTACATTTTTAAGAAGAATCAAGTCAATAAGATTGACCATCAAAATGAATATTGGGACTTATATTATGAAACGAATCTTGGAACAGAAACACATGCACTTCTAAAATGAATTGAATTTTTACTAAAAATATTTCAATTATGCATAATGTGGGTAGCCATGTTCCATACCATAACACCACTATTTGAATATAGGTTGGGTCAAGTTGAGTGTGTAATGAAATAATTTTCCAGTTGGCTGCAACCTCTTAAAAACCTGTTAAAATGTATGAGTTGTCCTTATGACTAAACTGCCCACTTCAGCAATGCAGACGGCACCCATTCCGGCAATGAGTGTTCTATTTGAGTACAGGGTCCGTCTGGCTAAGTGGTTAGTTTGGCAAAAACACATTTATGTAACTTCAATGGGAGCTTCCGAAAGGTAATAGTATAAAGTCTCAAAGCAGATGCTGGGGTAGAAAATCGTAATGTTTTCTTATACATGTAGCTTAATACTCTCATCGGGATCTGTACCAACAGAGTTAATGATTCTACAGGTGAAGAACCTGAGCGGGGTTTCTGTCGACAGGGTCCGACAGAATTTCTACTAGAGAGCCTGATCGGAATATTTGTTGACAGAAAATCCAATTGAGATCTCTACACTGAGATTGGAGTTTCTACACTGACAGCTGTATATATACAATATATAGCTGGTCAGAAAACTTTACATTTTTTACACCTAACATCTGTTTGAATATCAATCCACCATAATGATGTCATTACTAATGTATCCCAGCATCCTTTGGATAAACATAGACATTTTGCACATTCTGCAACAGTCACCCTTTGACTAATAACTGTTCTAAATATAGCATAACTCTGGCATTGCTTCCTTTAAAGAGATTTTTAAAAAGATAGAATAGTCAATTTTTATATTCTCATATATCACCTTGTTCTTGTCAATAAACCATGTGGAAAAATCGGTTACCCCCAATTCAAAATGGTACAGCCGTAATTAAACATACCGGTATACCATACCTTCCACCACTCATGGTTCGAACCACAGAAAATGTTTTATGCATAAATCTCACAAAGCCTAACAACACCAAATCCGGAAAACAGGATTAGCCAAAGCTCAAAACATAACTTCTCACGTATAGAGTTTCCTTTAGAGCGCCTCAAAAGTAATGAGAAATTCTAAACTGGCTGGATTGAAACAAGTGAACTGTGAGGGCAAAAACCCCTGGTTTAGTCATCCATCAAATCCCTTCACACAGCAGACAAAGTGACCTTGTCATCACTAATGGAAGCAAATTGATTAAATTATGGATACCCTATAGCAGAAATGCTTGTTCTATGCACACCATTAGCTATCAGTTGCTGTGAGAGGGATAGAGCCAACTAACATCTGATTTTGAGCTTCTACAGTCAAGCTTATACAATAACCCTTTCTCCTTTCCAGTTCCCATAGACTTAGGGGCAAATGTTATATTACACAGATGAAATTTAGCAATAGCACAATGGCTTCAATCTAGATCTGCACTCATACCAAATCAATTATTTTGGAAAATTATAGCCGTAAATTACTTTCTAAATTTGATAATATTGTATACTGTGGTAGATCTGTTGAATTTTACATATAAAAGTGGCTTCAAAAAAGACTTGAGAATGAAATTACAATATATTTTTGCATGAACTTCTCCTTTCCCATCTTAAAGTATCACTTTTCTTTGAACTTCCACACATACAAGAAAACTGATGCAGACAACCCTCCAAATGGAAAATCTAAATATTTCAATGATATGCTTAGAACACTGAATCTTTACTTGTAAGATTTCAGCATGCTTCAATTCCTGGCGGTTTCTACAACCACTCACAGCAGTGGTATAGCTGTAGGCCTTTCACCAAAATGTCAGGATTAACATAAAATGACATTGACTGAACACATAGCTGTATTCAGAATGGCAAAATATGCACAAATCCATTCATCAGTCAACTTCACAACCAGCGAACAAAGAAATGATGGAATAAAAATACTAAGTAAAGGCGAAAGACTGTAATAATTTATCCATTCACAATACGAGAATTAAATGCACCTTTGCTTGTCAAACTTACCTTTCCATTTTCAATTGTGACAACAACATTTTGTAGATTTACCGCAGACAGCGAAAGCAAAGGGAAAGATGTTGAAGCTTCAATGTCAAGATCGGTCTGATAATATCTAATATTGCTTTTTCTAAATATATAACATTGAAGCCATACCCAGTTCTCACATCCATGTGCTAAAATGTTGTCCCACCCCAAACATCACACACGACCACATACCGTACCCACGACAAAAACAAACAGTTAGTCCCCACCCTAGATGTTAGACTTTGGACAATACTGAAGAGTTTCCCTCTAGCCTAGATGCAATCCTTGTTTCAATGTTAGTTTTTCTGTTGCTCCAACAGTAAACTGAAAAATCCCAACCCCTTCCTACATGGAATGACCTACATATAGTATAATAGAATTTTGCTATATATGTAGGGTTGTAGCCAGCCAGAAATCATTTTCCGTCCCCTCGATTTTGAAGGGCTTTGGCGCAGCGTTCCTAGGGGGATCAGGGGACATCCTCCCAATGAAAATTTTGAAATCTAGTCTAGACCCTCTGAAACGCTATTTCCTGCATTATGAGGGTTAAATTTTGCTTACAGAGGACGGATGCTGGCTACAATCCTGATATGCAGTATCCCTATCATGTAAAAAACAAAATTTTTCACTATCAAGCCATTTGCAATATACCTTTATAATTGAATAAACAGTAACAAGTCATTGGCTTTGCATGCGGTGGGAAATAAAGCTAAAAGCTGATTACAAGGCAAGAAATACCTGCTATTGTGACGCATGCGGGCATTCAGTCATGTCCCACCAGGGAGCTCACAATACCTATTGTCCCCCTCACAACAGATGGTCCACTTCAGATGACAACTGATTGTTCTGCGGAGCGAAGTGAAACTTCGAGACCGTAGTGAATGGAAAGATGTTGTGGCTGTTTTTTCTAGACCTAATTGCTTTCTTCAGATTTGTAACATTTCATGACTTGTAATCTCTGACTTTTAATTCAGGGGATTTGACAGAGAGCATTTGTCCTTAATCATTGTGTAATACCGGGTAGGAACAACCCCTATACCACATCCAGACGAGGAGACCCTCAAGAGACATCCGAGGAGACCCTCAAGAGACATCCGTCTTTCTGTAGGCTATTTTGCTTTGTTGGCTCTGATACACTTTTTCCTACATTCGATCCAATAGATGTTGAATAGTTGATGATATAACTTATGAGGTAGTGACTATCAGAATGGGTTTAATCTAAGCATCCATATTGCAGTAAAATCTCCTTTTCTCTCCTGCTTTAAAACTATCACAATTCACAATATCAAGGTACAGCAAACGTCACCCTTAGATTCACATTGTTGTTTCTTTCAGTTCATCATTTCTGGAAGGTAACAGTATACAAACTGTATCTACTCCCTATCACCCAGCAGGTGCACAGGAAGCACTGATTACACCAATCAGGAACAGGTGGCCGGCCCACTTCTGGTGTCACAATCCCTTATCAGCTGAGGTGTTTCACATGTCCCTGTCACACCCTCCCTCTTCCTGTCAATCATACTATCAGCACATGGTGTGAAGTTGTCAATCATTTCATTATGAAGATAACAATTTGTCCTATGACCACAGATACAAGATCATAGCTCGAAACATAATTTTCGAAATGCCCATAAAGACTTTTAATATATTTGTTGATGCTAAAGCCCAACTATAGCTAGCATAAGTTTGTCATACTACAGTACAACAAAGTAGCAAAACCCTACTTCAGCATCAATTGCTAACAACATTCAATTGAAGTAAACAACTGTCAGTACGCCATTTTAGGAAATCAATTGTTGTAACTAAGGTGTAAACAAGGTCACAATTAACAGCCTATTGTGCTACTAACAGCTGCCCTTGTGATTTTAATTTAAATGGTTTCTGCTAATGCAGTAGGATCATCCATTTGTTTCCTTCTTTGATACTCAGGACACTTATGAATAAAAACAATACCATCTGTAATGCTAACTCAGGTACATGTATTTGGAGTATATACCAAAGCCAACAAAAAAGGTTGGAGGTCATGTGAAGAAATATTGCATCTATATCGTTTCTGCCTTTTTTGCACTGGTTAACCGTTTGGCATGTGTTACTCAAAGTAAATCCATTCTACATGACTAACTATGTTTGCATTGTTAGATGCAAAACTTTAAAAAAAATATGTAATGAAAAACTGTGCTGTACTCCTAAAAAAATTCTAAAACACTTTCTCTAATCAAGGAGCTTTTATCAGATGATAAAAGCTCCTTGCTCTAATGTAACGTTTCGACTGCTAAAACTTAAGGTTCATGCATTAGAAGAACAAAGTTCAATAGGTGTGGTGCTTTTTTTAGCACCTTTATCACTCCGCACACTTGCCGTGAGCAAACGTAAAGTTAAACAAACTTTTTATTACCTCACTACCGCCTCCCTGTATCAGACTAGCAGGTATAATGTTAAAACAATTACATATACAACATTAGCCTCCGCCGTACATACATAAATGGTAATGGTTAACCCCTAATAGATACAGTAAATACACATCCTGTATTTATGACGTGTAGGGTGTTGACTTCCTGTACTTGACACGGGGACTCCCCACTCAAGTCTGCATCGATTCTTATGTTCTTGTGAGGTACAAATGTTCACGTAGATATTGCATTAACGTTACCCATTTATGTCCATCATCTACAATGTACATGCAGCCCTGTATGTAAGTCAAAGAAACCACGGACATAAATGTTACATCTGAATACCTGAATATCTAACACAGCACGAAAACAACTTTTTAAGCAAAGTTTCAGAGATACGTATAAAGCCCTTAAAGGCGGAGAAATATTTCAGCAGATTTTAAGATATATTAAAGGCATCGGAAACATACATTTGGCATTTACGGAAGATTTCAGCGTTTGTAAATCTAACTTAATCTGTTGTGTTTCTTTACGTGAATTTTACATGTATTTTAGTATGCCGAAGAGACAACTTAAATGTCTCAAAAATATTTTCTGTCAAAACGGACAAATACCGTTTTTCTAGATCTGTTACAAAATACATGTTAACCGGCTAAGTCAAATGTAATAAGCCTTTGTCTGGTGTTAGATAAAACATTGCGTCATCTGTTTTATAACAGTCAAAACTGAAAATCATTGCGCTTTCTGGTACAAAATGTTATGTTTATACCTCAGCAAATACAAATACAATACAATACAAAGTCAAATACAATAATCTTCTGTGTTTTTTAGCTATTCCGAAAGCATTTGACGTATTCAAACTTTCTGTGCGCAAGGTTTAATTCGAACAGGGGAGAACCTCTCACGGTTAGCTTATATGCGCTATTTTACATTATATGAGATGTTGCGTATACCATGGTCAATATTGACCGAAGAATGCATGCCATATATATAATTTATTTCGAACAGTCATTTACGCAAAGAAGGGAAGACCTCCCCCGTTAATATATTTGGTAAGCCGTATATGAAATGTTGCGTATTTCATTTGAACATACGACTTGTATAATTTTTGAATCCGCGCAGTTTAAGCGAACTAGGGGAGACCTCCCCCGTTTAGCTTATATGTTGCCAAAACGTATATGAAATGTTGCGTATTTCTTTTGAACATACGACATGTTTAATATTTGAATTCGCACAGTTTAAGCGAACTAGGGGAGACCTCCCCCGTTTAGCTTATATGCTGCCAAAACGTATATGAAATGTTGCGTATTTCTGTAAAACATACAACAAGTTTAATCTTTGAATCCGCGCAGTTTAAGCGAACTAGGGGACACCTCCCCCGTTTAGCTTATATGCTGCCAAAACGTATATGAAATGTTGCGTATTTCTGTAAAACATACAACAAGTTTAATCTTTGAATCCGCGCAGTTTAAGCGAACTAGGGGAGACCTCCCCCGTTTAGCTTATATGTTGTCAAGACGTATATGAAATGTTGCGTATTTCTGTAAAACATACAACAAGTTAAATGTTTGAATCCGCGCAGTTTAAGCGAACTAGGGGAGACCTCCCCCGTTTAGCTTATATGCTGCCAAAACGTATATGAAATGTTGCGTATTTCTGTTGAACATACGACATGTTTAATCTTTGAATCTGCGCAGTTTAAGCGAACTAGGGGAGACCTACCTTGTTTAGCTTATATGTTGCCAAGACGTATATGAAATGTTACGTATTTCTGTTGAACATACGACATGTTTAATCTTTGAATCCGCGCAGTTTAAGCGAACTAGGGGAGACCTCCCCCGTTTAGCTTATATGCTGCCAAAACGTATATGAAATGTTGCGTATTTCTGTAAAACATACGAAATATTTAATCTTTGAATCCGCGCAGTTTAAGCGAACTAGGGGAGACCTCCCCCGTTTAGCTTATATGTTGCCAAGACGTATATGAAATGTTGCGTATTTCTGTAAAACATTCGACAAGTTTAATCTTTGAATCCGCGCAGTTTAAGCGAACTAGGGGAGACCTCCCCCGTTTAGCTTTTATGTTGTCAAGACGTATATGAAATGTTGCGTATTTCTGTAAAACATTCGACAAGTTTAATCTTTGAATCCGCGCAGTTTAAGCGAACTAGGGGAGACCTCCCCCGTTTAGCTTATATGCTGCCAAAACGTATATGAAATGTTGCGTATTTCTGTAAAACATACGACATATTTAATATTTGAATCCGCGCAGTTTAAGTGAACTAGGGAAGACCTCCCCCGTTTAGCTTATATGTTGCCAAGACGTATATGAAATGTTGCGTATTTCTGTTGAACATATATATATATACGACATGTTTAATCTTTGAATCCGCGTAGCTTAAACAAACTTGGGGGTACTACCCCCGTTTTATCTATTAGCTAATGCCGTCTCAAAGGTTTTATGAAACGGTGACTTTTTCTGCTGAACATACGGCATGTTTGAAGCGCAGTTTATGCGAACAGGAGGAGACCCTTTCCTTTTTATTTTATACCGCATATATGTTCTGAAATTCCATGGTCTAAATCAGGGTGAGGTTTTCTTTGTGGTATGTTGACACTCGAGCTAAGAGACGATAGAAATCCCGACTACTGCTATGAATATCTCCGAGACTCAACCTCTGCTTGAAGAATAAGGATGTAGTAGGTATACCGTTTTGTGCAGTGAGTTGTGTTTTCTCTATAAAACGGCAAGCAGTTCTTACTACAGGTAAATGTACGAAATATGTTTATTTCTTTATCTACAAGCAAGCGTCGAGAAAGAACAGTTTGTGCACACAGGCGGTGTCTTCTCGTGTTGCTCGTGTTTGTTTGGGCAGGCAAGATGTAAATTTATTCAGCGTTATTTCGTACTCGCAATGGGGCGCACGCCTCCGTCCGTCCAAGGAGGTTGAACTTCCTTGGTCCGTCTGTGGCACAGCTGTGTCATGTGATAGGATGTATCCAATGGCAGAAAAGAGTGGGGGGGTTCAAATCTACGGGCCATACGTACGACAAGGAGCGGTCATTTTCCAGGCGTTCATTTTTGAAGAGAAGTATTGAAGAAAGTTTGGGCCTGCTCTAGCCCGCAAGTTGTGGCCGCGACACCTCTTTTACCGCCTAGGACCCCCGGTGACGGAATTTGACTCAAAGATACGAGGTGGCTATCATTCTGTACAAGCTGTTGTTGTTGGAAATCGACACAGAATGGAAATCACGGCCCTTGCACCATCCGGATTAATAGAAGCCGACACTGCAAGCTGAACATGTTTCGCGTCCAAATATTCCAAGAGTCCAAGACCATCCAACAACACGAGTCATATCGGCGACTACTCTAGGATCCTCTAGATCTTACCGGATTCTTATTCCTGTGGTGGCCAGATGGAACTGTACATGTGTGCTCTTTTTAACTTACGCCGAGACGCTTCACCCGACACTGGAAATGGGACTGTGGACTGCTGCACGGAATTGCGCAACCGTTGTGATTGTTTCAACTGCCGACTACATCAGAATGAAAGGCCACAAATACCTAGTAGGCTGTAGGTTTTTTTTACTTTTCCATGTAATATTTTCTCGTAATTCAATAAAATTTTAAAGTCTCATCCATTGTATTTTCTTGCTTTGAAATGTGCTAATGATTATTCTCCTAAAATGGCACTTATCCACACCTTAATGCACACGTATATGAGACGTACAGAGGAAACTTTAAACATGTCTTAAGGGTGTTTTGGTACGTATTTATGACAACTTTAAGCTGCTAAAAAGAAAAATATAGACACATTAAATCCTCTTAATTCACACGTATATGAGACGTAAATAGGCTTTAGATCAAATAAACGTGAAGTTTAAACATGTATTAAGGGGCGTTTTAATAAGTATTTATGGCAAATTTAAGCCGCTGAAAAGGCACCTAAACACACGTTATAATCCACTTAATGAACACGTATATGAGACGTAAACAGGCTTTAGATCAAATAAACGTGAAGTTTAAACATATCTTAAGGGCGTTTTAATAAGTATTTATGGCAACTTTAAACTGCTGAAAAGGCAGCTAAACACACGTTACAATCCACTTAATGCACACGTATATGAGACGTAAATAGGCTTTAGATCAAATATACGTGAAGTTTAAACATGTCTTAAGGGCGTTTTAATAAGTATTTATGGCAACTTTAAACTGCTGAAAAGGCACCTAAACACACGTTATAATCCTCTTAATGTAAACGTATATGAGACGTAAAGAGGCTTTAGATCAAATAAACGTGAAGTTTAAACATATCTTAAGGGCGTTTTAATAAGTATTTATGGCAACATTAAACTGCTGAAAAGGCACCTAAACACACGTTATAATCCTCTTAATGTAAACGTATATGAGACGTAAAGAGGCTTTAGATCAAATAAACGTGAAGTTTAAACATATCTTAAGGGCGTTTTAATAAGTATTTATGGCAACTTTAAGCTGCTGAAAAGGCACTAAAACACACGTTATAATCCACTTAATGCAATTGTATATGAGACGTAAAGAGGCTTTAGATCAAATAAACGTGAACTTTAAACAAGTTTTAAGGGGGTTTTAAAAATCATTTACGACATCTTTAAGCTGCTGAAAGACAACGGGAAAACCGGAAAATAAGGACTAACACGGACCTACAGAAAGACCACTTAAAGGCAATATTTACGTACTCGTATAAGTGGTGTATAGATCCGTAAAGGAGGAAAATACGTCAACATTACGCATGGTTTCAGCATCCTTAAATACCGTTTTTCGTGCCGTGTAACTTATATAAGTTATAAGCTAATTGGCTGCATAATCTAACAAAAGCTAGTAGAAATGTATTTTTCACCACATTAGAAGCTAAGTAACACATGTCCAGAGACTTTAGAAGAGAGTAGCACTAAAGTATCAGGTATCACAAATACAGTAACGTTATCCTGCAACAATTCATTTCAAACCTGTTGTTGTTGTGTTTGAAATTGACAAGGTTGCAAGCTGCAACATTCAAGTGGGTACACTTTTATGTTTATTTCACACCTTGAGTCTTGGTGTATTTCTTCAAGGATGTGTTGAGACAAGTGAACACGAATAAAGACACCTGTCGAGAGTGAACTTGGCCACTCAGGTAACGGTAAACCGGAACACCTGTACGTATTGTCAACACCACAATGCAACATTCCTTCAATTCTTTGCACAATCCGCAATATCCTGTTCTACATTTTTCCTTCTTTTTCTTTATAATAATAGACTGGCTTACCTTGGTACAACAGGAGCCTCCATGGTTCTTTAGAATGTTGCAACAAGTTGAGTTTATCCGGAATAGCGGCTTCTCAGTTTATCGCGTGTTCAGCAGTTTTCTGGACGGTGGTCTCCCCACCCGTGTCCGGGAGAAATTCTGATAGACGGTACGGTCTCTTCCAGCCTTTTCCTCTCGTGCATATGTCTTGACAGCAGTCCTATGAGTTTCTGCAAGCCTGTTTCATCAACAGCACACGGGGATAGTGTTCACACGTCCGGGTTGTGCGAGGGGTGGAAGGGGTACCGGCTACCGGCGACTACTCCCCCACACCGCACCGTTAGGAAATCGCTCGTGTCGGTCCCACTTTGTTCTCGGTCGACGTGCCCCACCCAACGACTGAAAAATCTGGCTGCCACAATATTCGTCGAGTTTCTATACACTCAAGACCCCTTCCCTTGCAGGGGATAGCAGGTATGTAACAAAATCCGGTTGTAGCGCCAGGTTTGGTGAGATGACAGTGGACTCCGCATGAAGCATAACTCGGTACGATGGCAACGTCTGTCCTGGGGGTGTCCTCGATAAGGAGGTCTGTTGGGGGTCCTAATGAAGTTTTCGGGAACACTTCTTTGCTTTTTTTCCTTCGAACTTTTCATTAAAGCAGCTTACAGAACAATGTATTCATCCCAAAAAACTATTTTATATGCAAAAGGGAGTAATGCTTTATTACATTTTTACAGGATAAGAGATGACAGTGTGTGAGCTAAACAAACTGTGGAAAACTACATACACAGCCTTATTAGTGATGGTACGTTGATCACGTGACTAACTTGTGTTTACGTTTTTGACGTGTTTTTGAAACTTACAGTTTATGAAAAGCAAGTAGCTTTCATCGAAATTGAACACACAACCTATTGCAGGCCAGTGTTGGGAACATGAGTATTCAATAGATTCATAAATATGCAAAGAAACAAAAATATCACGTGATCAAATGACGTTTCCAATATGGCCGCCCCCTGAAATTAATTTTTTTTTTCTTCTCTAGTTTATTTTTGTCCTATGCCTCAATATGGCGTCTGCTTTTCCGGAGGACAGTCAGATGGATGATGTCTTTGATGAAGAAACGGGAGAGGACATGGTCCGCACCAGAGACTTTGAGAGGATGAAAGAAACGCGTGTAAAAGTCGGTATTTGGTGAAGGGGGAGGGGGGCGTGAAAGAATGTGTAGTCTGCTATCTGTGCATTTCCATGCAGTTCACGTCAACCGGGCAACTGTTGCATGTTTGATAATATCTATGACGTCTAAGTGCGTAATGTGATCTGAGGTTTAAGATGTCTAACATATATCTGACCTATGATGGTATAGTAGATGAAACATTTTTTTAATAGATATAAAGTAGTTGTGTAACGTTACTTTGTTTTAATCATATCTTATATAAGGTCACACTGTAGTAATTTTGAAGTTTTTACGGTGCCTTTATCTAGCCATGAAATCACATGCTGTCATCCATTGGTTTACTATGGTTGTTTTGATTGCAAACTTTTAATTTTCACTGAAATAAGTTTACAGTGTATTCACACGTAAGACCTTAGACTTCATATCCAGTTGACACATTATCAAGGACATTGCTTTATACTGGTACATTACGTTATACTAGTACATTATGTCCATTGCACAACCAATGTCTTAGTCATACTGCCCTTTGTCAGAGAAAAAATAAGTACTGTAGCCAGCATCAAGTACTTCTTGTCGCATCTTGTGAAGCACAAATGTTCTACATATTATTTCACAGACATTATTAATGTTATTTGTCTCTTCTTTTTTCCTAACAGCAAGGCTTCCGAGACGGGATGTCAGATGGACGACTGACGTCTCTCCAGGAGGGGTTCAATAGGGGTTACAGTGAGGGGGTCGGTCAGACTCTGCAGCTTGCCAGACTCAGGGGGCTGCTATGGTAAATACCACTTCACAGCCCATAGTTACCAGTGTAAGAGGCTAAGAGCTCATCAATGTCAGTAGGAAACACAATGCAATTTTAAGACTTAACGTGTTTTCAGACAATCATTGAACATGACATCCAAGCCAAGGGAAAAAGTCAAACACACACAGTCACTATCAAATTTATCTACTAGTGTCAGCAGGCTCAGATGGGTGATATGGTAAACACTTCACAGCCCATTGTTATCAGCACAAAAGTTCATCTTTGTAAAAAAAACGTCAACTTTTAGGCTCAATTTTTAGTAGACAATTCTGCTATGTATCAACAGCTGATCAACCCAAAGTTGATTTGACTTTTGATGTATGGGTAAGAAATGTGAAGCCCTGAGGTAAGATGAACATGAACTCCACGGTAGTCTCCAAGCAGACCCAACGGTGCCTTAGAGATAGTATCAAAGCTGGCCAGGGACTTGGTAGCGGCACTCCGGTGCCCGTTTGACTCCCTTAGCCGGCTATCTCCCTTTGGCCGGCTATATTCCTTTGCCAGCTTTAATATATTATCTCTAAGGCACCGATGGGTCTGCTTGGAGACTACTCCACGGTAGAGGATTGCAAAAAAAGTCTGACAGAATAAAATTGACACGTTTTCATGATCTGTGTATCTGATCTGTCTACAATAGTTGTTTCCTATGACCAAGGATTAGGAATTAGATAATATGACATGTATATGTCTGTGTACTCAAGTGGCTGTTTATAATCTCCTATTTTTCAGTGGTCTTCTTACTTACCACATGGCAAAGGAAGGCACCACAGTTTTCAGTGATCAGGTTGTGAGTGCAATAGAGCTGCTGATCACGGAGCTGTCCTCCGTGGAGAACACAGGGTTAGACTCGCAATCCCATGGTGCATCAGCCACCAACCTGTCCATGGCAGACGACCTGGCCCTGGAGATGGAGATGATGCAGCTCCAAACCAACCAATCAGGAGAGAGCTCTGGTCTGACAGGATTATCTCCCGAACAGGAGCAGAGGAGGAGGCAGGAGATCGTGTTTCTGTCATTTCAAAGAAGATGTGCAGAGATCTTGAGAGCCATTGGATGGGAAGATGGCTTGATTGAACAAATTCTCACGCTTCAAATTCCTCAATAAATGGTACAACCAGAGACACAGTAAGCTAAGTGACAAAGCACAGATGTTTTCATCTATCAATGAAGAAATAAATTTGCTTCCAAAAAATTTTGCAGTAAAGTAAAGCTGAAACCTTATTTATTATATAAAACTGCTTTCAAGGGCAGCAATGTTGAGAAGTCTTTGCCTTTAGGCTCTCATGTTTAGCTAGATATGCTACTAGTATTTATTGCAAACTCATGTGCAAAAAAAGCTGTTTGCTTAACAATTATAAGACAGTATGGGTTATTTCCAGTAAGCAAAGGAAGTACTACAAATGTTAAACGATGATTGGAAAGTAATCATATAAAATCTACTTCTACATTGTGAGCAATGCATTGTGTATACATGTTGCACGATTCTTGCATGCAGTTAACATGTAACTGTACACTTGTTCAATAGAAAAAGATTCACAGTTTGTATGATATATATATTTAATGAAAAAGTGTACAATTAAAGGTTATCAAAATGCAATTTTCTTGTGTGCATTTTATGATTGACTGCAAGTGTGACTTCCCATGACAATATGTAGTCTCTACCAGACTACACTTGCTATAGGGAGAATAATTTGCCAGGGGAGTTTTGCTGCCAGAGAAGTTGGTCGGCTGATGGGGAAACATGAACCTAAGCGTGGACTGACTCCTCTTGCCAATTTCCAGGGTTTTATTCTGCCGAATTCTCAAGCCCTGAACCCCTGTAGGAAGGCCTGGTGGAGGCTTTTATCCGTAGTGCAGCACTGCCTCCTGCTGGAGTGGAGTAGAAATGCAGAAGACATTGTATGCCTCAGATTATGGAGAGGTTCCTGGGGAACTACTGGTACAGTAATTGATTACTACCTTCACCAAGAAGGTTGTTTTGGGTAGCAGTTGTATGTCTGTGTGTAGAAGACCAGCATAACTCAATAATGCCTGGATGGATTGTAATCGTTCTGTACATGGGCAGGTGTTGATGACACCTGGAAACAATTAGATTTTGGACTTCATACAGTACTACAACCCAACTTCTAAGTTTGATATCACAAGTTTTGGACGTGCTGTGGCTATGCTTAAGTGCTGGACAGCTCTTGAAGCTGGGAGTAAGTGATGCTTCATATAGTTAAATATTAATTCATAAAACTAGAATCTAATTTGCATAACTGATGAGGAAATTGTTACCCACTCTATTCCATTATAGGGCTATTGTAACATGACATTTGATATTAAGCAAGGTAGGTGATTTTCAAATGACTTACATCCACACATAGATGATGGATTCCACTTTATTATCCGTGTGTGTAGGTAAAGTTTCCTGTATCAAGTGAAACAAGTTGCAATGATTTTCACAAGAATCCAACCAAGACCACATCTGATTATATTCATGATTCCAGAGATTGTGACAAGTTTTTTACCAACTTCCAGTGTAACACCAGCCACCAGTGGCCAAACATACTATGTTAACATCACCATTTGCTGCAATGTATCCTGATAAATTGTAAGCCCTTCTGGTGCTAAAAGTTGTCATCAACTACTACCATCCCCTTGTGCTGCCTTGTTTTGATCTCCAAGCAGATATACGGAAATAGTAAAACACTGACTGACACCCTACATTTGCCTAGTCAACCAGGCTATGATTGACAGCACGAGTATCTTCTTATATTTCTTGGTAAAAAAAAGCGACAGTCAGCAAAAGAAACGGAACAACAGTGATATTAAATTCTGAAAATACAAATCCTTGCATATATATTTTGGCATTAGATGGATATGGATATGTATTTATGAAAACATTACATTACAACACAACTTCTGGTAGACCTTAAAGTGTACATCCAACAAATTTTCATGCATCTTCACTTGATTATAGTTCTTATACATGTATGTCCTCACAATGGTTCTGCAGTTTGTAAAAGTTAGGATACATTGACAAAATGTATGGACGGTGTTTAACACAAATCTACTGATTTTTCTCTCTACTATTAAAAAAACTTTTTGTATTAACTTTCTATACGTAGTAGCTGGCATTGAAAAGGCTAAGCTGCCATACAATATGTAGAATTCTGAATATTTAAACTTCTTATAAGCTTCTAACTGCCAACCAAATCTTGTACAGGGTAAGGTCATATCAAAACTTAGTTTTACAACCCAGCTAGACATGATGTTGATAACTTTAGAAACACAAGAAAAATTTAGTGCTGAAATTTGTGAGAGAATTTGTAAGTTGAAACAATTAAGTCTGTAATTCATAGTCTGAACCTGACAGTTATTACTTTCAATTTGAATTTTGAATATCCACCAATCAGCAGAGTGTCTCTGGTCATTGCTACATAAGGACCAATCTAAAGACGTGATTTCAATCTTATCTGTCACAAACATCACTAGCCTACAATATATCCTACAGCAGATTTCATCGAAGCTAATCAATCCTAGAAAGCAGTGGGCAGAGGTAAAATCTTGCATCTCCTCTCCTCAAATGCACAGAGTACACTGCAGAAACTGTAATAAAAAACATTCAATAGTCATATTACTGTATTTCAATAAGACATATAGGCATCTGCATATCTTATTACCTGGATGTCTAACCTTCATCAACATACATATGCATCTGATTTGACACTCTTGCAAATAAGTTGAAGAGGAACCAATCAGCAATATCTTGTGCAAACATGTACCATACTGTAAATCTTAAAACGTTTACAGTATATGCAGTTGTGTTTTCACACTTTTTTGCATTGACCTCTCCACCGCAAAATCATGCCACCGCAAACATGAATGGGGTTTCCAGAAAAAGGTGAGCTTGCCTAGAGGGGTTGGCTACCTCAGCAGGCTACCCTATTCCATTAGATTACTACAAAACATTGTATTACAGTATTGTTTCAATTGTCCCAGCAAACATAGGTAAAGTCGCAGTATTTTGAAGATATGTCATACACATTATCAAAGTTCTTCAACAGACAAAACTTACATCATCGTACTGGAACGTACACATTCCCTGTTGGGCCTGGTCACGCCGACGGAACGCATCTGCAATGGAACAGACAAATCAGTAGCAAGTTAGAGGAACAGCTATAAGCTAGTTCACAGTTGAAAGTGAGCATGTGCAGTATGAGGAACTGTAGGTAAATGTGCAAGGTTAAAGTCTCTTTGTGTCACACTGGCCAATAATAAAGGAAAAAAACAAAACTTGGTCCACAAACCTGTGAGGGCCCTGAGACGTACTGCGCAGGCAACAAAGTCGTCAAAAGTGATCTGACCGTTCTTGTTGTACCTCTTCATCAGTACGTTTAGGGTCTGGGGATTCAGATTGTATCCTGAAAGTAACAAGATGGATACCCATTAACCAAAAGTAAGGAATAACATCAGTGTCAGTTACAACATTATAGGGATACATCTTTCCCTGCATTACATTGCATACTCTAACAAAAAGACCAGTGCATATGGAGTTTTATCTTCTCATTACCAGCAAGTATGCCACGACTTCCCCTGCTATGTCCCTGTTAGTGGTCAGGAAGGTTACTCCGTATAAGTTGGAGGCTTATAACACTTAACTTGTGACATAATGATACCAACAGAATATACAAGATCGTGGTAGTTTGAATATTTGCTGTGTATTTAAAAACTCATCATAAACTCAGTACATAGCAAACATGGGCCCTACTTCAGTTCAGTATTTCAGTTTACTAGTCTAAGAGTGTTTTAACAGTAACTTTTAAAGAAAAGTCTCAAAAAAATTAAAATGATTTACAGTAGGCATTTCTTTGTGGGTTGACTGGTGGTTGGTTTGCAATTATATACATTGTACATAAAAACAAAAGGTACACCCACCCATGCCATGGACACAGTTTCCCAGTTCCTGGTAGTTGATGAACCCAGTCCTGTCTGTGTCATACTGCATGTAGATGGTACGCCAGCCGTTCAGCGCCGCCCACAGCTCCTTAAACTCATTAAACCCCATCTTACCACTGAAATCACGCTGAAGAAAATGTAAAGGAAGCTCTGATTTGAAAAAAAGTGGTGCAGTGGAGTAAGTTCATAAATAGAAAAAGTATTGTTTACCTTCACATGGTCTAGTCTAACAAACTACAGTACTGTTGTTTATTGATTACTCAACACACATTAAAAATATATGCCACTACAGCTCTGTCCAGACTGTCCTACCACTTGCTACATTATGTAATCAAATATTGCAGGGTGTCTGCTACTTAACCAGTAACTAAGAGTTACAAATAAAATGTAATGTAGCAGAACATCTTTGAATTCTCCTCTTGCCACTAACCAAATGTAGTCTGAATATTACTGGACTGTCCTTTAAATTTCTTCTTGCCTATATCCTTCTGGTTAGATTTGTTCCACTCAAACATTGTTCTTGATCTCTGACTCTGAGCAGATTTTGATGCTTTTGTAAAGGATACATCCAGCATAGCTATCATCACCCGACAGGTCTCCAGGCTGAAGGCTGTAACAACAAAGATGAAAAAGAAGATTTTCAACTTGAACGACATATCACGATTTCATCCAACTTTCATAACTCAATCTACACTTGAAATGCCAATTTGGGTCAGTGAAATCATAATTTTTAGAGATTTGGGTTAGAAGACTTGCTACTTTTCAGGACATGATAGGTCAAATATAGTGGACAGAAGTTACTGGATATAAAAAATCGGAGACTAGAAAATGGAAACTAGCAAGTTGAATTTTGATCTATCTAAAATTAAGTAAAGGGTGGCAGTTTGGAATGTGCTACAACAAGAATGGCATCAATATATTCGACATAAATCTACACCTTAATACTGATAAAACATTTCAATGAGAGCATGCATGTCCCTGTACATAGAACGCAATCAGCCACATAGTTCATAGTCGGCCCGCTTAAATACAACAGAGGGCATGAAACATTGATGAAGGATAGAACATGAGAATCGGTGTATTTTACAGATAAATTTAGCACAAAATAAAGGTAGCCCTTTTTTTCCTGAATGTAGCATACATCATTGATAGCACCCCCCATGCAGACCCCCTTCCATGTGAAATATGGAGGGTTAATCTTACGCTGGTAGGTCCCACTGAAACCAGAACTGGTCAGGCACTGCTGTAGCTCCACTGGATCGATCTGGCCATCCTACATCACACAAGGAAGGGCTGTTAGTACTACATAACATTAACAACACACTGAGGCCTAGCACTGCAAAATTTAACTACAATGTATGAAAGTAAAATCACCATCATAAAAAAATAAGATCATTAGCAAGGTAAAAAAAGAAGATTTTTCAAGTGACAGACAGGAAGTACAGATATTCAAAGTTCCTCATTGAAACATTGTAATTTTGTGTTTTGTTTGTTTTTGTTGTTTAGCAAATATATTGGGCCCATGACTGTCATTTCAAATATATGATAAAAGACAGTTAACACTTTTCAACATTATAGCCTTTAATAGAAAGATGACATTAAAAAAAGACATTATGTTTGTGGAAAATTTCTAGGTGTGAAAATGAAAAAAACAACTGTATGCATAGTATACACTGTAATTTAGTGAAACAGCACACAAAACGAACACATTCACAATGGGACATGCATTGGTGGAAAAGCTTTGGCAAGGGGATTTCTTTTTCAATCTTCTTTGTTAAAACTCTTTTACTTGATTTCTTTCAAATGTTCTACAGAGGCCATGCAGAAGCAGGGATTTACTAGTATGTAACTCACCTCCTGATTAGAATGAAATGAACAAGGGAAGAACAAAAGAAGAGGACGAGTGAGATAGGCACCTCTAATGTTAGCTGTGACAGAAGGTAATGACATTAGACTAGGGACTATTCCATTAGAAAGGTTGTTAGGGGGCATGAATGAATAGATTTTATTTTCTAAATGAGAGGAGCTTAAGAGGTTATACAATGTTAATTGAACACAAAAGATACTTGATTTCAGCTAATACAAGTTATTAGAGGGTGATTCTATGGCTGCCCCCATTTCAACTTTTTAATGGAATTACAGAACAGTGATTGGTAACAGTATGGTATATTTCTCTACAAAGGAGTCAATACAACTTTAGAAAACATACAAGAGTAAACCTCTAGACAATTAATATGTATAGTCACAGAATGTTAAAAAAACACTTTTCAACAACTTCCTCTGTCTGTCATTTGTCCATTGAATATATTAAAGCAACCAAGAAGTGACTTGGATTAAACTTAAAGACTTTCTTGCTTGTACTCTTTGTTTGTTTGTTTGTTTGTTTGTTACTTTGTTATATAAAGACATTTTTAATTCCTAATCCTCATTTTGAGCAGGACAAGAGGAAGTTATTCCGCACTGGTCACATCAAAGTAGGAAAGACTACTTATACCAGTTAAACAAGTCCAATCACTAATGAATTTCAACAAGTAACACTTTCTTAAAGCAGAAATCTAATGACAAAAATTTTACTTATTTACAGTAATCAAAATGAAACACTTTGGACATGGTGCCTTGAAATTTGGAAAAATAGACAGCCTTTCCAAATTTGAAAGTGACCAGCGTTTTGGAATCATCAGTGAATACAAACCTGCCCCGCTACGGCCGAGAAATATCCCCACATGGGGTCCTGCGCTGGCGGTGCTCCGTACGCACCGTAACCTGGCTGGCCATACTGGGCGCGCCCGGAGGAGACAACAACAAAGTACATACAGGATTAAAGATAGTGTCAAACTGGTTAGTCAGTGGTGGGCGGGTCAAAGTTGAAGTGATCTTGCAGCAATATCACCATGGCTTTAATGATAGACCAAATTAAGTAAAAAGCATCTTCATGTAAAATCATCTGGTTATATAAAAGCAGTATTGCAAAATTTGCTTCCTGATTGAACCTTCACAAATGTTTTCATCTTTAAAACAATCAACAAATCGACTATGGATTAAACATTCCCATGCATTAATTTTTCAGGGGAAATATTAATCTTGACAATGGTTTGGTTCATTTGTTAATCAATTCTGTAGTCAGACTCAAAAACATTGCTTTTAGAGCCTTTGAGCATTTTTGGCAATGTCTCAGGAAGGAGGCATTTTTCAATTTTTTTTGGGGGGGGGGAGGGATAATTTTTGGCTATGCCTCAAGGGAGGAGGCATTTGAATGTTTTATGGGAAATGCTTTTTCTTGCAATGCCTTAGTTAAGGAGGCATTTTTCAATTCTTTCTTATTTTTTTGTGACACCTCTGGAGTGGAGCCATATTTCACTCTTTTTGAAGAGCCAGGTGAGATTGCTCAGACCACTTGAACTTGACCGGCCCCAGCAGGGAGAGCAAAATTAACCCAGACTGACCTGTCCTCCCACTGATGCGAAGTATCCCCACAAGGGGTCGCCGCCCTAACCACCACCGCAAGACGTCCGGTAAGCAGTGGACATGCACGGATACAGCAGTTAATTAGCAAAGGAATTCTCAGGGAGGGCTTGCCTGTGTCCACCTGTTTCCAGCTTGCAACTACTTCCCAATGGTCGCTACCTTACTGAATAGCCAGTGTGCCAGCCTAGTTAGTTTCCCGGGACCTCCATACTCTCCCATCCCAAAGAGAATTTATCATAGATACCATATATCAGGGTTTTAGCCAGCCTAAAAAAATTTTTTTCCATCCCAGGTGGATTTTGAATGGAAGTCCTGTCGAAGGCGAGACAGTCCAAAGGGGTTCGCAGGCATGCTCACCTAGGAAAATTCTGAAATCTAGACCCTCTGAAATGCTATTTCCTTTACACGTGTGGTACATTTTGGTGGTAGACGCAGTTTGGTTCAATTAATATCTTTACAAGCCAATTATTGTTCCTCACAGAGGACGGAATGGGCAATTTTTTTTTCCATCCCCAGCTGCAAATTTGGAAGGACGGACGCTGGCTAGAACTCTGCTACGTACAGTATAAATGGCAGAATTTCCTGACTAGTTTCTGAGGGGGAGTACAAGAGTCTCAGTAAACTAACTAGGATGGCATCCAGGCTATTTCTCATAGCCACCATCGTGAACTGGACACAGTGGAGGGATATATATATGGCTAGGAACCTTGTGGCAGTGTCAAAGGAAAAGACTTAGCCAATGGGAGGAACTTGGTTTAGGATTTAGCAAGCAAGCCCTATCCAGTAATTTTCTACTGACATTACTCATTAGCTACTACAAGGTGGGATCAAAGAAAGATCATAATCAATTATAATCAAATTACAACTAGTTTCATGTTACCAAGGATGTTACAAAGTTTGAAATGCTTCTCTATTGAATTAGGCTACATTGTAATGTAAAAAAAACCCATGAAATTCTTGTTAATGCATCCTTGCAATTTTGTATACTGTGCAGCAAGACAGTCTATGAGCTTTGGTTACTACCCGATCAACATTGAAGCAAAAATGTTTTGTCTTGCATTCACATTTAGCCAATGCAATACCAGTATTCAAACAAGACAGGTAAGGATAATATTGGTCTCCATGCTGGGCCCACTGACAAATAACAACACTGCACACATTGGCAGAACTATATGGCAGAACAAACTTTCACTTCCTAAAAAGTGGCCAATCGATACAAAACTACACTGCCAAAAAACTATTTGCAAGGTAATTAAAAAAGGAATTCATTTATAGCAATACGTGATGGTGTACTTGCATATACCTCCTTGCATATACTATAGCCAAATGCATGACATTTCATCCAACCATTTTTTGCATATCATGGCATTAAACTCAAAATATATGCATCATAATCATCAAGCAACAGTGCAACACATTCATGGATTACTGTATTGTACCGCCAACTCACTAGACCCTTTTTCAACCTCCTTGCTAGACTATAGCCTTTGTACTGGAGTGTCAAATTTCTGAAACTGAAGAAGACCAATGTTTGTCGCTCAATTAGTGCCCCACCCACCTCCATTGTCGTTCTGCACTACGCGTAACTAAGATCCGTATGTCTTCAGATTTAGACTTTCAAGTTAAAAATTTGTACGATCATATGGCTTCAACATTGGATTGAAAGTTATGTAAAGTTTCCAACGGATAGATCTGTTTTTCTATTTGAATTTTGCACTAAACATATCGAGTACACCTGTTTAAAAAATCCCAACCCTCCCCCTTCCACAACTTTAGTTCGGCAAATTTGGTCGCTTTAGACGAATTTTGCGACAAAACTACACTAAAGCTAGATGCTATACAAAGCTCACAGCACTTAAACTTACAGGTTGCTGCCCTGGGTAGCCTGGGTAAGCCATTCTAACAGTATTTGCGGAGTGCGAACTTCACTAGTCGACAAGCTGCGGCAGAAATGCGGAAGTAAAGTCAGGGTAATGACGCTTTCCCACAATGCTTTGCGTTGTAGGCTTGATCTGAAAATTTCTGTACTTTTCATTCCGCTCTGCAGGTGGCGCTGTTGCAAGATCTTTAAAGTCCAAAGGAAAATGCCTCATTCTTCCCTGGATTACTGCTGGCCATTATTACTATAACTTATGGATATGTACATGATAATTGATTTTCCAAAAAAAAGAAAATATGGAAGAGTTTGGAGTAACTTTATCCCAGAAAAACTAATGCAACATTGTGTTACATGCTATAAAGTGGGAAGAAATTAATATGGACTTGCTTTTAACTTTTAAGGCAGTTGAACTGTGGAAGAGTATATCTGCTCTTTGGGGAGACAAAACATTCAGTTTCTCTTAATGCATTGATGGTCTTTTTTTTAACAAGGAGATAGGAAGCCCAGACTTTCAACGTTTGTCAGTCAACTTCCAAAATTACACAAAGATGATGAGACATGCTTTTCTTTGTTGCCCATCGAAATTAATTTCTCAAACTGTGCTTTCTACTGAAAGGGAAATTTCAAAAGTGAATGTGGCAATTTGAAATATGAAAAATTACAAGAAAAATTGCCATTTTCCCTTTTAATATTTCCTTCATTCTAAGTCATGAAAAAATAGAGTGGTAATAGAACTAGCAGAACTAACATCATATTCAACTAGAACAACTTTATGACTTAAAGCATGAACTTAATGTCAGTTAATTAAAGTTAAGGGCTAAAAATTTTATTATTGATTGAATTTTATGACTTTGAAATATATCGTTTATAGCACATTTGTGGTTATTATTTTAATGGATTTTAACGGGATTTTATCCTTGTAAATTCCAGGTACCGTTATCATAATTTTTCTCCATTATTCCCTGACAAAGAAAACGACACCTGGCGGCTGTACAACCTGGGCACCTCCGACCCTGCAGTGACGTCATCACGAGCTAGGGAAGATGGCGGCGGTGGAACAGCGCCTTCCCCACGGGCTCCTTCCCCCGCCCCTCGGGAAGTCCAGCCTCTCCCTTACCCTCCACCTCGCACGCAGGGGAAGGTTCCAGGCTGTTGAGATCTCAGGTAAGGAGAAGATTTGTCCATGCGGTGCTTTAAACGCGCCGATTCGGGCTGTTTTACCGAGGGTCTCCTACCCCGCGTAGAGTTGTTTTGCGTACAGCCATTTTTTGACCGTCCTGAAAGCGGGATTGTTTTTGTTCGGAAAATTATCCCCGCTTTTGCAGATTCCCTTTGTTCGGTCCCGGGGCTCCACCAAACATTATACAGCTCAACCTTGAATATGCATTGTCTGATCCTCTACCAAACGTCGCTGGAATTCTAAAACCAATCATGGGACGGAACGGAAATAAGTAAAAAATTTATTTGGCGCCAGTGTGTTGAGTGTATTGTGGTATGTTGTCTGGTTTAAAGTTGCGGAGTTTTAGTGAATGGGGGGACGGAAATTACCGTCTATCCTTCCCAGAATTTTGACCTGATCGTTTACTCCTCGGGGGAAAATTGTTGTTGACGAGGGTAGACTGTGTTTACTCGGTGACGAGTTTTTACATGGCCAGAAGGCCGAATTGATGTTGGTCCCCAGTGAGTATACAGGGGTCATATTGCTTGGGACCGCATAAATAAGAACAGATCAAAGGGGGGAGCGGGAAAATAAAAGAATATTCTAAATCTGTACAATAGACGCTAGTGACAACATTACATAGCAAACCTAAAGAAATATTTTTACTGATAAAAAGCAATAGATTACACGGCATCAAGATGGTATTTAAACGAAAATTATGTAATTTTTCATAAAGAACCACTGGAACCACCCCTACAGTCTCATGGTCTGTGCCGTATGGTTTCTATAGAAAATTAGCCAGTACATTGAGAGTACCCATAGACTGAACATGCTCTCCTAGAGACACTTAAGCAACTCTTGAGCACAAGTCACCAAGTGTTAAATGCACAAGTCACCTAGAGCTAGATACAAAGAGAGGCATTTGATGCATAACCGAACGGAGTAAAACCAGCACCTAGACTACAAATAATACCAAATATCAATAATCAATAGATGTTAAAGTAAACATGGACAACAACAACAAGTTAACCCACACCCTCTACAGTTTGATCACCTTTATGTAGTTTATGATTGTGTATGATTTTGATTTTCCTGCCTGATATATAATTTGTAAGAATCCCTGCCTTTCAGCTGAATTATAGGATCATCTATATTGATGGAGAAAAGCTACTGTTTCAAACAATAGCCTGGAAGTTGCCCATAAAGACATATTATTATCAAGAAATTAATAGACTAGATTAACTGAAATGTACATTCCAGTCACCTACCTAGTTCTTGCAAATGAGAGACATTTTTCTGAAAAAAATGTAATTCAAAGATACGGAAATGTACAACTTCTAAGTTGCTCTTTATCATATTTTGTGGAATCAGTGCCACTGTAGATAATAGGACCAGTAATGATGTTGATATACCGCGATACCACTAATATTGATATGAGG
Organism: Branchiostoma floridae; assembly: GCF_000003815.2. Taxonomy (NCBI): domain Eukaryota; kingdom Metazoa; phylum Chordata; class Leptocardii; order Amphioxiformes; family Branchiostomatidae; genus Branchiostoma; species Branchiostoma floridae. The sequence continues at coordinate 7,845,349 of NC_049988.1, read as the reverse complement.
TATAAGTTATACTATAACAGCCCCCATATACCGTGCATGTTTCAGTTTATTGTGGTATTCAGAACCATGAAACGGTAATACTTAAACAGAAAAGAAAAGTCGTGACTATCCAGTTTTCCAATACGCTGTACTGATAAGAATCAGTCAGCAAAGTCATTAAAATCCCCTACGCCCACCATCTTCCCCATCCTTATCAACCAACGCCTCCCACCTATGGCTACCACATATCCTGTCAACTGAGCAACCCTGTTATGCACTTTCCCCTGCTCTCATCCCCCATGCATTGATCACACTTCTGTATAATGTGCCTCCTTTCATGCGTGTGTTCCACTTGCAAAAAGGAAATACTCCCGCCACCACCCTCCTCAAGATTAGATTGCATACATACATGTATGTATTGTACTGTAAGTCTTAAAATGCTGGTGGTGGTTTTATTTCATTGCTTTGGTTTTGCCACTGTACTGTGAACATGCATTTCCAATGTATTGCTACTGTACCATGTAATTGTTTTAGCCACAAACTTATAACACTGCAAAAATCTCATTTTTCTTTCTGTAGATAAATGGATCTACAGTATGTTTGTTTTTGCAAATGGAATGAGGGAAATTTTCTTGGCAAATAAATCTCTTCAAATGTGGATGCAAATAAATTTTTTGTTGTGTTGAAATGTAGGAACTGTAAGTTTTGAAATTTTTGTATTGTTTTTAAGGTCATCAAGTTGAACCCATTGGAAGGTGGACAACTTGCTAGTCTTTCGTAATGTTGTTTCAGAAACTCAATACCTCAAATTCTTTATTTTTTCTGTGCTGCAAAATTGAAGTCCCCATCTAAATGAATTTGCAGTAATGTAGATTGCATGATCATGTTGTGTCGTGATATTCTTAGTTGTCTACCATTGCATTCATCACCTGGTTATCAGTTTTTTCACATAACATGCACTTGGCAAAGTTATTGATTATAATTATCTATTAAGGCATTATCATAAAAAGCAGTATATTCACTAGTGACATTATAGTACTATTACTGTGTTTTGTTAGATTGTTGTAGATGCCAACATTCAAGTTTGCCATACTTGGTGTATGGGAATTCATTCATGCTTCTGTGAATCATTTTTTTACCTACTACATGTAGTATTAAAAGCAGGAGGAGGGAATATACATCAAGTAAAACATAGTTTGAAAACCTTCACTTGGTCGAGGTGGAAAAATTTGCTTGTGGCTAAGGCGGTAACTCATTTTTAGAAAGACAATAAACTGTGCAGTTGCATTGTAGTCACATGTAGGTGACCTATACCCTGAGGTTGTTGGTTTAAACGTTTCATGGTTAAGTATGGTTTTACCACCTTAAGAATATCCGTAGGTTATCTTACCAAAAAGTCAGGGGAAACCCTGCTACGGACGTTATAGATTCCACCAACACCTGTTTATAACGATGATGTGAATTAAGAAAAAATGCATTGATTGTTTTTGACACAATGGCTCACATCCAGCTAAATTACTATAATTCTGTGGCTTATATTTTGATCACAGTATTTTGATGTACATTATTCTACCAGTAACTGATAACCAATGACTATTGAAACTGCTGGATAGTAGTGTACATCTATATATGCCAAATCAGCAACAGAATTGCTTGAGCCTTTGGTAGGGTGAACCTTGCTTTTTGTTTGATTAATGTGAAGATGTCAGGGAAGAGGGACATGTATCCTGTAATACTAATACTAACAGCAGGTGTGCAGTCAGTGTCATTTGTCAGCCTTTCAGGAAGATTCACATTGTGAATGCCCCAGGGATGGTAGATTGCATTTAACCATATATGGGTCCAGTTTAGATGAAGTTATGATATTTGATAATAATTTGAAGCAGAAATGTCAGCAGTAACAAATGTGATTTATGTTTTAAAAGATAGTACAGTACTTATACTAAGCTATAGAGAGAATGAATCTCCAACTCCAAGGTGGTATTATGTAATTTTAGTACTACCACCCTAAAATGTTTAATGCAACTCACAGTATTTACTTGAATTTTTCATAGTGTAGATATAGAATAAAGGTGCATACAATCTGGAAATGGACAAAATCCTATAGAAATAGGAATTCTTGATCTGGATCTTTCCTCTTAGTGTATTTATCATTGTGATTTTTCAGCCTAGTTTGAACAATTCAAATGAGCTAAAATTTATACTCTTTTCAAAAGTAGATATCTTTTTCCAGAAATCCTACCATGGCTTTTTATCTCATAAAAAACACCTGGATGTTTTGCATGCAAGTTGCAATCTCTGAATCTGAGTAGGACAAATATGGAGCTGTTTTCGCTCCAAGAAAATAAGAGCGAGGGATCCAGCTGCTGAAGCGTCACTTTTAATTTCTGGGATGGATTGGAAGGGGACCCCTGAGCGCGGCCCTTATACACCTAATGGAATTTAACGAGGTTAGAATTACAATTGGAAGGGCCTGTTTTCCTGCCAAACTGTCTCTGGAAAGATCCGCACACCTATAGAATTTGGGGTAACGGTTGTGAAAATCCTTTTACAAAATATGGCCAGCAGTTGAATGTTGGACTAGGAAATTAGGTTTTGAAGGATGTTTTCTAGTACATGAAATTGAGAGAAGGGTTGCCTAGCCTGCTTGGGCTACTATATTTTATTTCAGACAAATACAGTATATCATCAAATGTTCACGGTGGTTTTGTTTTCACAGTAACCTCTCCACTGAAAGTTTGAGGCATTGCAAATATGTGTTCATGATAGTAAAATGCAGGTTAAGTTGGAAACAGTCCAAGTTGCACTGTTGTTTACCATTTTGCTGCAAAAGTTAATGTCCTTTATCAAAAATTTATTAAGGTCAGACATATGCATATCCCAACAGGGTAAAACGTGATATCATATGTTAAGTAAAATGATATTCAAAATTTAATGAAATTGAAATCTTGCATAACTGCAAGAATTATAAACAAGGACTGGTATAACATAGGACAAGCTGAATTGTCTAGACTACATCTGTATATTATGCTGGGAAGAGAACTTTGAACCCTGGTTTTGCACAGGTGGCCATGAGTGTTTCATCAAATCCTTACACAAAGGATATATGGTCCAGTCCTTCACAGATGTTAGCAAATATTATTACACTGAAGAATTATGAATCAAGCCCCAGACAATAGGCCCTCTACCTAGCTAACAAGTCTTTCCTTTCTAGCTCATATATCAAGGTCGAAAATATTTATGATACCCCTGCCATATTGAGATTGGTCCTGTAATTCTTTAACCTTGAAAATATGTTTTCTGAAAGACATGTTTTGAGTCTGTGCTGCTGTTTGTCCTTGATTACATTCTTACTCAGATTTTGAATAAAAGTTGTATGATTGTGTGGCATTCATAATGGTTCGTTCCAAATAAAGGTTAGGCTTAGTAAATGCACAGGTGGCCATATTAAACCATAGGATTAGATCAGAAATCTTAGTGAAGCCATTGCCTTCTGTACAGACCATTTGAGTGGCTGAGTTTTCTATGTCTGTTGGTATGCGTACCATTCCAACTGGTTGGTAGTAGATAGCAATTAGAAAACAGCACAAATCAACACAAAAAGCCATAGAATTTCAAATGCCAGCCTTGCAATGTAATTCTCACCCAGTCTCATAATTGTATAACCTAGCTTTACATGTAATTTAACAACAGTATAAGTAGAATAGGGGACCACCTTGTGCATAGTTAAAGTAAAGACAACCACACCTTGAGCATTTCAATATACAAAAGTACATGTACTTATCCCTTTAAGTATGCACTGGTATACAAGGGTAAACACAGCTTGTAGTCATCCATACTGTATCTCTTAAAATATTCACAGTAATGTTATTTCTTTTGACCACAAACAGTGCAAAAGCCACCCCTGCAAAATTCAACCCCACCAACAGTATATCAATTCACCGCAGCATAGAACTAAAATTCGTGATAAAATAAAAAAAAACAAGTCTGATGTTGTACTTGTCAGATTCAGACATTAAGTTTCATAATCATATAGCCATTACATGTTAGGTATACATGTACTAAATATTGATGCATACTTTTTGTTATCCGAAGTCCATAGGCATATTTTACGATGATAAAAGTAGCCATGTCAGCTATGAAATATCTCCACAAAATTGACCTCTCGCTGCAATGTGTTTTGGATTCTTTCTGTGTTCCAAATAATTGGTTTAGGGTCAACGTTGCTCCTATCAGATCATATCTCTCAGACCTTTACTGGAAGGACAGTTTATTGATAGCCGTGGATTCAAGGTGAAAACTTCAAGAATCGCAGCTGACATTTCCAACTAGGCGTGTTAGGTCTGTGCTATGTTCCACATGTCATCAGTCACTATTCTGAGAATCACTGACTTTTATACGCTGTTGCCTTTTAAATTCTGACCTTCAGTTGGCTGGGATTGCACCAAGGAGGTCATATTTTCACCAGCAACTGCATGTTTGTGGGTTTGGTTTGGTTTCTTGACTGCTAGGTTTAGGGATAACTCAAACAACATGAATTGAAACTGGAAATGCAGCTGCAGTACCGTAGAAACCTGCTAGGGGGCCCATTTTCGGTTTGTTTTACATTATCAACATAAAGATCCATCCACAGCTTCTCCAGTTATGTTGTACATCCACCCACCCACCCACAGAAAAGGCACCAAAGACATAACCTTCTAGTTCTAATCTTGGCAGAAACAGAATTTTGATCATTTTGGGGTGTTGATTTCAATTTGAGACAGATGGATGCATGCATGCCCCTTTTCTATATGGGGTAAGAACGCTATTTAGATGTTCTGTAATTTGTAGGGAAGGCTATCTTATTTGCATTATCCATAAAGAGGCAACCAAATTTTGCATTCCTTGAATATAGCTTACCAGTAATACATTGGGGATTTTCCTCAATTCAGTGCGTTTATCAGTGTATGGGCCGCAAAGATCTGGTCTTGGCTTTTCCGGTAGTTTCCTAAGCGCCCCCCCGTACAAACTGAAGAAAAAGTATGAAAAAGACAATGGTGCCGCCAAGAAATAAATGCTTGCTGTAACTCCTGGAAAGGTTTATGTAATAAATGGTCTTTCCCAGAATCTTGGCGGGTAGCCATTTTTGCTCTGAACACTTTTCAGAACAGTATATTTTGACTGTGTGCATAGCTGGCATTTCTTCCCCCACAGCTAACTTTGAACCTGATATGTCTAAAATTTGGGTCAGAGTTTCTTTTCACTTGTTATTTCATACCTGCAGAAGAAAAAAAGATAAAAGTACGTCATTCGTCTCTGTCCTATTTTCATTATGTAACGCCAAAAATATGTCTACATATGTCTAGCCATTCAGGGAGAAATGTCAGACCTAATCCTATTGGCTAGGGGAGCTTAGACGTTATGTATGGGGCTCAGACATTTTCACCATAGGCTCATTAGTATTAGAGTGTGGAGAAATTTTGTACATTGGCTAGCAGCCATGCACTGTAGCATGGATATAAATATTACTGCATATAGCTTTAAGTTCAAATGGCGGGGAATTTTGTAGGAAGGTGGAAATGGAACGCCTGCTGTGGTTTTAGTTTGTGGTTGAAACAAAAGCGTATTTGCCATAACAGGTGGCCATTAATTAATGTATCATCTATTTCATTGTCTGCTGTATCACACAGTGCTTTAATGAAGGGGCAGAAGACAGAATAAAGAACTTTTTTTCAGTGGTTTTACATTTATGGTGAAGGTCACAACAAAAACTGTGAATATAAAACAACTGCAGAAGTTTTGTCATTTACAATGTAATTACTTGTTGTTGGTAATTGTTTGGGATTTTTTCACAATTTCAAAAGAGATTTACTTGTTGCGCATAACTGTTTGAAATGAACCGAAAGTGGAGGCAAATAAATGAAACGTTAATTTTTCTATATTTGAAATTTGTCAAATGCAGAAACAAAGAATTACGTCTACCAAGCCCAACCCTAATAACTAATCCTCAGATTGTATCAATCTTAAAGCCCGATATCAGAAAAGAAAACAAGCATATCCACTTTCTTGTTCAGTGAACCATTAACATTCCTAGTACCTGGAAAAAGTCTATTTTTAAAGTTAGGAGTCATGTTAGGTTTTGTCTGCACTGCAGGTGCATTTACATTTTAATGATCTTCCCCAGTAGATACTGTAAATCTACATGTGCCTGTGGTCATTGACACCACAAATATACTGACATCTTTTTGTGTATTACTACACTACACTACACTACACTACAGTATGGTTTCAACCATCTCTCCTTTCCTGTCCGATCACATGATTAAGCTCCTGTGAAAAAATAAAATTCCTGCTATTACTGGCGGATGTATTAAGAACTTCTAAGAAATACAGTCACCTTATACCCACTGCCTTGTACTTTGTAAGTGGATGTGGGTATGTTATGCCTAGGTTACACATAGCCGAATTTGGCTCCCGACTCTCTCCCGACTATGGTTTTGGAGTGATTCGGGAGCTAGTCGGCTGTAGTCGGCTGGCGTTCGGGTGAGTCGGCTGGCATTCGGGTGAGTCGGCTGGTGTTCGGCTGCCTCAGCCGAATGTTTTGAAATGTTCAAAACATTCGGCTCTGAACGGCGGGTCTGGAATGGGTCGGTTGGTGGTCGGCTGGTGTTCGACATGATCGCCTAATGTTCGGCTGGTGTTCGGGAGTAACTCAGCAGTAAAATTTTAACTGCTTAACCAAGCCATAAACACTGATAGATACTCCCAGCTTGTTCCCAACCTACCAACGATTCACCCCAAACCCGAAGACAAATCTCTGCTAACTCAATCCCAAGAAAAAATGACTATTACCAGGGCGAATCACCCCCGAACTTCACACGACCGAGATCCAGCCAAAAACAAAAAGAACCATAAATACCATATTAGAGCTATCTGTGATCCAAATTTGATCTCTTGTTATGTTTACATAATAGAAGAAAGGATTATTTTGATTAAAAATGAAAATGGCTACTTTTAAAAAAATCGCTGATTATGTCCATTTCAAGTCGTAAGAGGGTTAGCAATCGGTTGGGAATCAGTCTGGAGTGATTCGGCAGTCTGCGGCTAGAGCCGGGATGATTGGTAATAGGTTAGTTAGCATTCGGGACACAGTCGGGAGTAAGTCATTTTCTGGTCGGGAGATGGTTGGGACATGTTCGGAACATGTTCGGCGCTAAAAGATAGGCGTGGTCAGACTGCTCCCGAACACCAGCCGACCTGAGTCGGCTAAGGGTCGGCTGGTGTTCGGGAGCTAAATTCGGCTATGTGTAACCTAGACATTAGAGATTGTCCAGACTTCATCACAAGGCTAGCGGTCCCTCAGGCATGTTAAGGGTGCTCTAAGCATCTTTTCCTCAGTTATGGTATCATGCTAGTGCCAAGTCAGATTCAAAACATTCCACCTCTTATCTCTACACTTGCACTTACAGCTATCAAACATTTGGGAACAGATGCTCTTGAAGGATTGCTCAATGTGGCCAATGTCTTTTGTCAGTATTTAGTATTTCATGAAATTTCAATTGTGGCAACCTTTTCCAGTATATATTTGATGCAAACAGCATTTTGTATGCTACATACATATTTGATATTGAACCTATACTCCGACAACACACAATCTTTATAAACGAATTTGTGCATACCATTTATTATATTATAATGCCAGTAGAACTTGGATAACATTCTTATTCATATCTGTATTCCTCCATTTTGTAGTTTAATACTTCTTAACTTAAGATTAGATTATGTCCTTTACAGTAACATCATAGGTAGCATGCATAGTCCAGTGGTTAGCTGCCCTGCCTCTGGAACTAGAAGCTGTTAGTTCGATTCCGGCTGTTTCGCTCACCCGACATGCATACTACCGGAAAGGGTTGCAGTCCTTAGGACAGGACGTTAAGCTGTGGTCCACTGTTCACTGTGCTTGTCAAAAAGAGCTAGGGGAATTTCCCCGGTACAACGAACCTGTAAATACTAACTGTACATAGTCTGTCTTCTCTGTCACGACCAGTACATGTAGAAGACTAGCTCTTTAATGAGCTAAAACTAAATCAAGATCACTTTTCTTCTTTTTTCCTTTTTATCATTGTGAGTTGCATCATGTACATGTACTTTGTATGTTGTATTATTGCTAAACATTTTTTCTCCTGTGTTTAGGAGGAAAGCTGTCCTCAAATAAGGATGAGAAGAGCGAAGAATTATCCGCTCTGATGCAGCGATTACGAACGAAGAGCGCCCAGATCAAGTCATGGTCCGACACCAGCAAACTGGTCAGGAGCGCCATGGTCTGGACCACCAGCTTAAACGTATGTTACAACTCTTTTTTAAAGTCTGAAGTATTCTTAAAACTTCGAGCCCTTTCTCTGCAGGCTAAAACCACGCATCTGCTTGACAATATCCAAAGACCCACATACAGGGGATCTGGACCATTACACTGCAAGATGAACATTTTGTGGGGGTGTTATTTTTATTACATCCATAATAAAACCAGCTGCTGCGAAAACAAAACAACATGCATCATCGTCAACCTCAGTGCATAGGACCTGCCAAACCACATACGATTCAGACAACGGGAACATGCAGATACAGATGCGAAAGCGCGTAAACGTGATAAAACTAAAGGTCTGTCGCCGGAGGTTACCTTCCGTCACAGACCAATAAAAGATAGATATGTTAGGCCACAGCAAGTAAATCTTATGGATGATCATCATGTGTTAGGAGCATAATGATTGTAGTTGTAGAAGTGACACTTGATAGGTAGCCATGAATGAAGTTGTAGAAGTGAAACTAGTTGGATAGTTGGAAAAGTGGCACCTAATATATGGAAACCATGACTTGGTAAGTAGAAATCAGTACACCACATCAGTGTCACTTTGACTACACCAGTGCACATCTTAAATACATGTGCAGGAATGAATGCATTGTTGGCTGTGAGGCCATGTTTTGTACCCTTAATTCTTGTTACAACGTTTAAGGTGTCTATTTTTTTAAATGTACCCATCTTGTTTTTTTTACCTGTCTTGTTTTTATATTACCCTATCTCACTATTTTTGCAGTCTGCAGAGGATCCATAAAATTTACTTGTTGTGGCCTTAGGTATAAACTTAAGAGGAATTTTTAGCATATGCCTGTGTCTTATCAGTTTTGATTTTCATATACATATACCTACATTTGCCAGTTATCTTTGAAACACAGTGTTTACACAGCTTGCTGGAAGTAACCTTGATCCAAAGTGAGCTTACACAGATAGCACGTAACTGCCAATTATATAGTAGAAAACACAATCAAGTCCAGATTCTTTATCCTATGATGTATATATTTAGACTAGATAAAAAGCTCGTTAGAATCTCTTTGTACCCTTTTATAGCAACAGTGATGTAAATTTGACCACATGCTTTTGAACTGTAGAATCACGTTGCTATTGTAGTTATACTGGAGTCATCAGCACTCCATTTGTTGCAAGTAGTCAACCATTTATGTGTCAGCTCTTGATGATATCGTAGTCATTCTATTGTTGTTGTTGTTGTTTGTTTGTTTGTGTAGGACAAGAGGGCAGTAGACAACATGGATCACTCCCGCCTGAGAAAGTGTATCAACGCCCTACAGAAGGCTCTAAAAGGTCAGGCTTAGTTTCCATCATAGAGTTCATTTTTCATGTCTCATTCAGAACTTTATATGTTTGTATTGCATACCCGGTAAACCACCTATTGGTGTAATGCACCAGGTTTATTCTGAAGAAAACAAGCTGCATATCCGCACAGATTTATTTGATCCACTCACACAGGGATGGTACACTACTCTTTTCAATAAGTGTGGCGTGTTCTTTAACATGCTCGAGGTGTGACTCTCCTCAAACATAGGACCTCCATTTGACGGCCTATTTGAAGGGTATCCCTAACCGAAGCTTGGTACAGTACTCATTTACACCTGAGTGAAGTGAGGAAATTCATGTTAAGTGCCTTTCACGGGGGAACAACGTTTGAGCATATTGGGAGTCTCAAAGCCAGGACCTCTAGGCTGTGTGCCAAACAACCTGACATTACACTATGTATCACCACAAAGAAAGTGACATAACTGGCACAGTACTGCTCACCTAACCTGTGATATGTTTTTTCCACAGTCACAACCCTGCCATCCATGGTGGAAAGGCTGGACTCTGTTGCAAGACAAGTTGGGTGAGTGTTACAAAAACTCAATTCAGTAGATTTAGTAGTTTGTACTGGCCACATAGCCACCTTTCAAAGAGATCAGGTTAAATTGTTAGAATACAAAGCTACGTTATTCATGTCATGGCTATAGCTAAATTGACAGCAAAGATTTTGACAAATACATGTTAATTTACATGAATTACTTCTTTTATAATGTCCATAAAGGTTAGACATCCAGGTAATATGATAATGCCAAATAGCAATTACTCAAGCAACTAGATATGATTTTGGAAACGGTCAGATGTTTCAAACATCTGTTATCTTTTGTCAGTGACACTGTTACTATGAGAGTCACTAACAAAAGATTACAGATGTTATCTGAAACGTTTGCTTATTTCCAAAATCATATCCAGGCGCTTGAGCGATTACTATTTGGTGTACAGGTAACATTATGGTTGCAGCATTATGTAGAGCCAGTGGCCCGAGTTTGAGTTCGGGTCTGAACATGACTTGAAAAAATTGCATTGTCCTTTAGACTGGGGCATAAATGGGCAACCCATAAAAGGCAAGCTGTAGCAAAGCCAGATTATATGACAAGTAGCTACCTGGAAAAGTGTCGTAAAAGCCATGATAAACTGTGCTTTCATAACATGGTAGGATGACAAGTTCCAGCAAACAATGTAAGATGTTTCACACTACCTACAAATATTTCCAGAGTGAAATACACAACACTAAGGATACTGTAAATGCAGAAACTTTCGCGGTGGTTTAGTGTTGGCGGTTTTCGCTGTGGTCGCTTCACCATGAACATTTTTCCATGGCAGGAGACTACAGTGCATGGTGCTACCACGAATTTAAAACCACCGCAAAAAGTCCGTTTTCCTCCTACCACGAAATTAAATCCCTGTGAACTTAAATGCATTTACAGTATATCCATTTATTAAGGACCGTTCTATCTTGTATCCAGCTTGAACTTCAAGGTTAGCTCCAGCGGCCATGAATGTTGCATCAGTTCGGAACTGTTTTACGTGGAGATCCGACTGGACACGAGCGGCGGCGTGCAGGACGTCAGGGTCGCCCACCACGGCTCCGAGTCGCAGGGCTGTCTGGAGATGCTGAGAGTTCTCAGGTAGGGTCAAAGGGCAGGCATTTGCCAGCAAATGTAATATATGTCATCCTCATCATTATATCCTCATTGTGTACCATTCCATGTGTATCATGTTTCTCCCAGATCTTTATGTGATCATCTTGAGTGCATCAGTTTTAGGTATCTGGGGCTGTGCCAGGTAAATTTGCCAGCAAATGTAAAATATGTCATCATCATACCTTTGTCATTGTGTACCAGTCCATGTGTAGCATATCCCCCAGATCTTTGTGTGGTCATCCTGAATACATGCGTTTTAAAAATGATTTTGAATAATGTCTCACCAGGCGATAAAGGGAAATCAAATCAATCTTGCACGCTTTTTGTAAACTTTTGTAAACGTAGTTATCTCTGAACTGGCTGTATGATTTGTTTTATTCATATATCCCTAGCAGTAGAAACATCCAAAAATTAAAGGGAAACATTCTACAGTTTAAAGCTTAAGGCTAAAATATCTAAAACATTGACATATGTATTTAATATTGTTAACATGATGTTGTTCTTGCTCCTAGGAATGGAGACTTTAAGGAGTTTGTCGGCCACCTAAAGGGACTGCTGAACATCTACAGAATACCTGGTGACAGGTAAGTCCGGAACAGTACTCACAGTGTTCCTTCATTTCTTCTGACCCTTGTAGCACATAGGGAAGCAAGTTTCTTTGCTATTTCAGTATTTGATTAGCAGGGTATACTTTTACAGGGAGGGTTTGCAAACCCTTTCCCGTTAACTTCCTTGAAGCACCTCCTTGAACAAGTCCCTTCTGAAAGAAGTCTGTCGCCCAATTGAAAGGCCTTTACCAGAATTGAACAGGGTCTCCCAGTCACCAACTAAATGGAAATAGCAGCTCAACTGTCAGGCTGCTACCAGTTGAGCTACAGGGACATCTCATATTCACAATGCAGCATAATTTAAGGCCAAGATCCTAGAAATTGAATTGGTTTGGCCTAAGCTTTACTTACACGCTTCAAAGTACAGAGCTGGCAGATTAAACGGAATAGCAGATTACCACGTAGGTGATTCTAAATTTAGATGTTATTATGAGCAGAGTATTTATGTTAAAAGTCTCTGGGGTGTTAATTTGAATCAAAAATAGATCTGAAGATCTTGAGGGGTAGAAATTGGCTCCCAGCCCATCATTGATAAGTGGATTTCAACTTATGAGGAGCAACTTTCACAAGTGACTAGTGTTTTTTTTTTTGCTCAAGTACATTTAGTGATGGATGTAGTTGGTGAAGGGGACACTTCAAAACTACTTGTCATCTATGATAAATCATTTGCCTGTTGAATCAAAAATGGATATGTTGAATGGTAAAATTTGGAGCGGCTTTCAGGGGCTTTGTTCTATGCCCATTTAAGTTCCTCCATCTAAATAATTTTTCACCTTTTAGAAAAGCACTCTTGGCCTTTGGAGATTTGTTAACAAGTCCTTGTAACTCCAGATTTAGAAATGTTGTTTTGTTTTTCCTCAGTAAAATAAAGATGAGAACATACCAGACACTGTTGTGCATGGAGAGTGATCTGACCAAGATGGCCGACGCCTACAAGTAAGTACAATGTCTTCAGGTCAAGCCTTTAAAGATGAAAAGTTTCACGGTGCAGAATTATTCCCAGTTTCGTCTACTGTCCTCCCATCATGCCTTGTACAACTGCATCATGGGAAAGCAATGAAGACAGTCATTTCCTTGTAATGGCAAAGCTTGCTGTTACATCTTACTGTTTGCTACTTGTTACTGTTTCATGTGTTCATACCATCTTACCAATCTCACGGCGTCTATGGAAGTATTTTCTGTTACACTACTTTTCAGTATCTAAATAATTGCACACATTATGTAAATTAGAGACTGTCATCTTAAAACATGCCTCTGCCCTTGAGGTGTCGCCAAAAATCTTGCCTATTTTACAGACATCTGTCTTACCAACCACTTATGAGTGCCATTATTCAGTCATTTCACAGAACTTAAGGTAGACAGAAATTGTGGCCACTTTGTCATCTCCACTGGCAAAATTGGTACATTTGATATGTATAAGATCTTATGATTAGATCAAATTTCAGCAGGACTTGAGAAAGAGGATATCCTAAGACGAAGAGAGAAAACCTCAGTGTGCCTGCCCCATACTTGCTCTCTCCCTGTACACAACTGTTATGTCCTCCTCTTACAGTGAAGCATTCCATGAGGAGGGTGTAGGGGAGACAGACAGGTTGGACATCATGTAAAATATTTGTGGTTGCTTGACGGTCTAGGCCATGCATGCATTAGGTGTTGGCACTACTGTTTCTATAGGTCTCACCCAGTCTTACACAGGTAGCAGTGTGGTCATAATTATTATCCTGCAGTTGCCTGTCAATGTTGGAGGAAAAGAAAAAACAAAATTTACTTCTCACAAAATTAAGTCTAATCAGCCATCTTTCATCCACTCTCTAGTTCTACAGTCTGTTACTAACTTCTACAGTTAGCTAACTGTAATGCCGAATGTTGTGTGGTACATGCGTAGTTGTTAGCATCTAAGTTTTGGTTGTTCTCTTTGCGCTGTTACTGTTTCTTAAACATTTGAGGATTGTCACAAGAAATTTTTTACAAAAATACTGGACAGAAGACATTTGAAATATTGAACAGGAAGTCAAAAAGTATAACACATAAAACAAGTTTGCAAGTCAGTTCACAGTTATGGTGGATTGATATTTATGGAAAATATAGGTTTGAGTATTGTTGTTCTTTCTTACAGCAGGATGTCAGGAGGAAGGGGTGACCCTATGACCCAGATACAAAAGGGCATTGTGGGATATGTCATCCCAAGACAAGGAGGTGGGTTAGCAAACTTCTCAAACTTCTCAAATTTCAAAACATGTTATTATTGTAACAATAACAATGGTAAACAATATCTAAACACAATTCAGTCTCGACAATTTGTATCATTTTTCTTCAGTGTTACAGTAACTGTCAAAGCATTTTTGTCTTACCATAGGAAATTGATATTTACATTGAGTGACTTTTGCATCAGATCCTTAGTAGTTACCGGTAGTGAATTGACTTGTTCAACCAGTTTTTCTAAGTTAGCTGTACTTGTATTGAATTCTGCCAGTTCATTGTAGTGGTACTGAATAAGAGTGATGGATGTCACTCGAAATGTCAGGAAGTTTCCTCCATTTTTCTATCCAGTTGTAGGGATTGAATGTATTCGAATATTGTTTACCTGATTGTCTAACCTTCATGAACATGTCACAGCATTTTAAACTTTTTGAAATGGCAATGTTCCTACAGGTCACCCCATGCAGCTGAAGTGCTTTATTTCTCCCTACGACATGTTGAACGTTGAGAGAGAGAAGAGTGAAACTATTCACGACAATGGTAAGTACTTTTCCCGTGAAGGTTGTTAGTACTTTTCAGCCAGGATGTAAAAATGTTCTGACAGCCTACAAAGAGCTCACACAGTCTCAAGATTCACTAATCTGTTCACACATACAAACATATGCACACACATTTACATGCATGTCATGTTACACATGTTGGTTCACTATTGAAATATCTATTGAGAGGTCCAAATATTATTTCAAGAACGCCGTCTGGTGTTATGTAGGTAGACTGTTTGCCTTGCACTCGGTAAGTTATGAGTTTGATCCCAGCCAAGTCATACCAAAGACTTGGAAAAATGGCTCATACTGCTTTCTTAGCTTAGCACACTACCAGTGGACTAGACTCCTGCTGTAGTGATTGCACAAAGTTGTGTGGCCCATGGGATATAGAAACAGAGATTGGTGCAGCAATATATACCATCTGGTGCGGGAAGGACTTAAACCCAAACCACCAATTTTATCCATATCTTGTAAGATATTTGCATATTATCTTCAATCATCAATACAAGATTGTTGCTGTCTCTCCCACCAGTTCCACGTGATGTTGGTCAGTCGGTGAATGTTGTTCTGGAGGGCTCGACTTCACACAAGCTGCAGACACAGCCGC
This sequence comes from Branchiostoma floridae, assembly GCF_000003815.2. Lineage (NCBI taxonomy): Eukaryota > Metazoa > Chordata > Leptocardii > Amphioxiformes > Branchiostomatidae > Branchiostoma > Branchiostoma floridae. Next base: position 7,830,104 of record NC_049988.1, on the reverse strand, counting down.
TGTTCGCAGGGATCAACCCACCCCAACATGACAGCAAGGGGTCAGTAGGGTAGGGAGAACTCACTTTCCAATCATGTGGTGATTCAGAAAGGTGTGTTTGTTGGTGGGGTAGGGAGAATTCACTCACCAACCATTTGGTGATTCAGAATGGTGTGTTGGTGGGGTAGGGAGAATTCACTGATCAATCATGTAGAAAGCAGAAAGGTGTCTTTAGATATTGATTTGTAACCTAAACACTTGAGCACACAACTTTGTAACCTAAAAACCTCAATACACACAAAAATTGGAGGTACATGTTTATCAGTGTCATTGATTGATGACTATTTCATAAACTAAACTGAAAGACACAAAATGATTTTGATTTTAGCATGGTTAAGGCTTACAATCAGAAGCATTTGGGAGCTATATGGGTTGATAGAGATTTCAAAATATCCTTGTCCAGTGCATCAATTCGATGTCAGGGTCCATGTATTTTAATAGAATAGTTCTACAGAGTGTCATCTTTGAAAATTTGTCAAGTTTCTTAAAGATAGAATAGATAAATTCTTGTTTTTGTTTGTAGGAGTCCAGCCTTTGCAGGAATCAACAACAACAACATGATGCTGTTGCCAGCTTGTTTCTCCCTGGTGCCCCCCTCCCCCATACCGCTGTCCATCTCAACCATCAAGAGGATCCACTCTGCTACAGGTTAGGCATTATTATTGTTACTATTGGTTGGGTCAACTACTCTCTCTTTGCAGCCTGGGGCTGAATTGCAAAATTGCAAGGAGGTCACCATATGCAGGGCTAATTTAAAATCGCTTGAGTCTGGAGCAGCTACATTCAGTGCTAACTCAGGTGACATCAGTACAGTGGTATTTGCTGCAGGTGCCATAGGACTGTAGGTTTTGATGTTCTAAGCTATGTTTCCACTCTGTAAGGCCACACCAATTTAATTTCTTGGTTCACGGATTCGCTCGCTCCTATTTGTTGGAAAAAAAATAAAAATAAAAATTACTACTCAGCAAATTTTCACCATTAATGAAACCATTCACCAACTTTCTGGTATAGCAAATTGGCCTTTATATTATAAGCTCCTTAAAGTGAGGGTACAGGTGCTGTTACTGTACAAAAATAGTGTTTTTGTACTTTTTTCAAGCTGAAAACTTTTTTTCTTTATGTTTTGGATTAGCCGTTACCTTTACCCCAACCATTTTACAATTTTTATTTTTATTTCGCCCTCTCGCTCCATAATTTTTGTGAAAAAATCCGTGAACCAAGAAATTAAATTGGTGTGGCCTAAGGCTACAAGAGACTGATTTGTGTAGAGACCTGAGTATACAAAAATATGTTGGAAAGTGGGATAAACATCATGACAATTTTCTTTGTCTAAGAATATTGGTAAGCTGTGATAGTGAGTTTGGGAAGAGTTGGTTTGTTACTTTGCTTTGAATCATTTCTGTACCCTGCTTTTGTCTTTCAGTTTTTTTGTGCTCGTATGTGTATTTTGTACGTGGGCCATGAATTTCTGTACTTGTAATTCAATGTGGAAGATGCGTGCATGGAAAATTTTTGAAGAAAATAATTTGTTTTTGTATAATATACTTATATAGCACTTCTTTGTGCTACAACTGTTTTACTAGGGTAAACCCCCTTAAATGCTATTAAAAGGTGTTGGAAGAATTTTATCTGAAACCTTTCCCACATCACAGGCATCTTGTGTGGTGATGAGGGCAAGGCAGTTCCCATGAACCGACTGGTGACACAGAACGTCATGGAAGCCAAGGGGATCGCTGACATGGACAATAACAACGGACGCAATAAACTCTTTCACGTGGTGAGGCACAAACACTGTCTTACTGAATATCCCTGGAGGACTCTTAATGGTCATGATGCAAAACATAAAAACTTGACTTTGAAGCTTTTCTCTGGCTATCTATAAAAGAACACTTTGTCTTCATTAAGCTTTTGTAACACATTTTGGACCCTCTCAAGACTTGGCTCCCAACCACTCCAAAAGCATTGTCGGCACTGAGTTGGGAGTAGCATGGAATCTATCCTGTGCGATCAGAGCACCAGTTTGCTCATTCTGATCGCATCCAAGTAGAATCTGAGTTTCCCAACTTTGATTTTTCAAAATTTTCAGTGTACTGACACAGATAACTTTTGAAGACTAGTAGGCAATCTTACCAACTAACTCCCAACCACAGATGACTTTGCTCATGGCTAACTCCCATCCATGGTCTGGAGAAGGTCAGGAGGCCATATTTGGCTATGTGTGACAGGCTTTTAGGAAGAAAGACTTTAAAAAGTTTAAAAGCAAAATGTAAGTACAACAAGCCACTAGGGAACCCAAAATCTAATAATCTTAATGTCTCATCAAGATGTACCCACATACCAAATATTGATTCAAGCCATCCAGACCTTCCCAAGTTGTGCTGTGCATCCATAAACATACACACATAAATATACACGTGCATACATACACGCACAAAAAGGCAAAGGGTAATAGACACTATTATAAGTACTTTTCCAACGTTTTTGTCCACAGACCCTGCCGGATCAACACCATTCTTACTACATTAACGACGCCCCCGATCTGAAGGGGGTTCTGGTGAGTAAGATCCCCTTCACCCACCCCGCCTGTGTGCCCAGAGTTCTGGAGGCCCTCCGACAACAAACTGTCTACAACACTCTCATCACCAGCTGTGTCAGGAAGGGCTGTGAGGAAGGTGGGGAAATCGTTTCTATGGCATTCGTTATTGTGATATCCAGTTTGTTTTCACCTGTACCTGATTGTTCTAACCTGTACAAGTGACGACCTCTACATAAAGATGCCATTGTGACTACTATTTGGAGGTCCCTTAGATCTACATTGACCAGATTTTATCAGTCTCCTGAGTGGTCTTCTTGAGCAGTTTTAACAGGACTTGATTTATTCTTCTGAAATATGACGCTGATACCAGTGGACTAGCCTTTGCTCTTGTACTTGCTCTACTGTGTGGCCAAAGGGCTCAAGAAACTGAAATAAGTACCGCGCAATATACTTCAATAGCTATGGGTAGGATTTCATTTAACCAATGAAAATAAGCGTGGGTTATTACACTAGCTTATTGCTATTAAAAAGGCTAGCACTAGCAATAGTCTTAAAACCAAAAGAATATGTGAAATTGGTTATAGGTCATTGAAATCAGAATTATCGAGCATTTACCAGTACTAAGCATCAACTTTGGCGGTGCAAGAACTAGAATTATGCAGTATTATGAGTAATTCTGTCCACTAAAGCTGCATCTTAACAGCAAGCTATTTCAATTTCTGTATCTGTATAGCTGGCATAACAGCCCTTTGACATATCACGCCAAATTTTGCATCTTAGTCAAACTTACCATGCCTTCCTTACAGCCAAGGAGAATGCCCAGCTGTTTGAAGTGAACACGACATCACCCACAGGAATCTCTGTCACATTCGAGCACCCCGTTCAGGAGAGCATGGCCTGCTGTAAGTCCCCTTTTTGTACGCTGATAAATGTTAGACATCCAGGTTTGCCAAGTAGCAGTCAGTGTCACTACGGGAAAGGTAGTGGATGCTAACTGAAACGTCATAGCATTTCCAAAATCATATCCAGTTGCTTGAGTAACTGCTATTTGGCACACTTTTTGTAAGATAAAAAATTCCTGATTCTCACATATGTACAGATCTGAATACTGTAAATGCATTTAAGTTCACGGGTATTTACTTTCGCGGTATTGGGAAAATGTGATGTTTGATGTTGTTTAAAGTTCGCCGTAGCACCATAGACTGTATTAAAAAAATGTCGCGGCGGTGTTAAGTTTGTGGTGAAGTGGCCACCACGAAAACCACGAACATAAAACCACAGCGACATTTCTGCATTTACAATAGCTGAAATATAGCTCCTGAAAGTATGCAAAGGATAAGATACAAACAGTGAGCAGAGGCAGGCTTTGTGTTCACTAATGGTTACACATATGTCTATGCATTTCCAGTGGAAATTGACCTCGCTGACCCCAACCACGTGAAGTGCAAAGTTCACATCCCAGCAGGAGATGCCCCTGTCTGCACAGATGAGTACGCCACCATGGTCATGAACAGGTTTGTTTCTGGTCCTACAAGCAGGAGGCACCACCTTGCTGTTTTTAACAGAACTGCAGGAATTTAGCTTCTACTTTTGATGATGCACTTTTCCTAAAGACTGATTGATGCTACTGATACATTTCTACCGACAATGCTGGACCTAATGTCCTCTGTGACACCTGTCTATTTTCATATTAAACAGCAAACAACCATTAAGCCACAAAGATTGAACAGCTTCACAATTTCGTAGCTTTGGTTTGTCATAAGTGCCATATGTTCTGATCTTGTTGCAGATGCTTGTCCATACCTGTCCTGATGCGTGCCATCGCCCGCCATGCTGTGGCTCATCACAAGGAGATGCAGCGTCAAATCACCACGACATCCGCCGGCATCCTGTCCTCGCTATCCAAGGCAACTGAAGGGATCGTCATGTCTCACGGCTTCTCTGAGTTTGCAGCGGTTACGTCTTCTGGACTGAAAATAGCAGCAGTCAAAGATGGCAATGAGCAAAAGTTGTCCAATGCTAATCTGAATCTTCTGGGGGTGACTTCTCCTGGTGGGGGTGGAAAAGCGGGTGGAACGTTACTGATGCATCTAAATGGTGTAGACCCTTCTCAAGGCAATGATTTTGCCGGAGCGGCTGTGCAGTACAGGCAGGCCTCCGTCTCTCCTTTCACCCTGGCGTCTACGACAACGGGAAGAGGCGCGCAGGCTGAATTACAGTTCACCGATACAGATGCCACCAAAGTGTCGGAAAACCCCATGTTGGCCAGCTTGCTCAAAGGAAGCATTCAAGGGCCCCCTCACTCTAAGAACCATCCGATGTTGATGAACTTGTTGAAGGAGCCGGTGGGGGTACCCCCCCAACCGGGGCAGATGTCACCCCGCGGGACTGAACCCCCGCCTCCCACCAAACAACGCAAGAGGAAACGGAAGTCCATGACGGACAATAGGTCACCAAAACGACAGCAGAGTGAGGAGGAATTCACTAAGGAGCTGAACGCCATGGACTTTGATAGCAACATTCCATACGACGCCACCCTACAAGCTGACCACCTCACCCCCACCACTCCCCATCCTTCCACGCCAACTGTGCAGTCCCCAGCCAGGGCCTTCCCACCTCCGCTCCCACATTCCATGCAGCTCAAGCCTTCTCTCGATCCTTCGGGGAGGGGGGAGGCAGTGAAAGACTTCACCCAAGACTCGGAAGTCACCGCGATGCTGAATGACATTGCTGAGCAGAGTGAGCAGCTGAAAAGGCAGGGTAGTCGAGACGGCGCAAACCCCCGTCTAGGCCCGGAAAACTTGCCACCTCTGGACTCGACAGGCTTTATAAGAACAGACGGCTCAATGGAGGACCTCACAGCTGCAGGTGCTGTTGCTCAAGGGGGTGACCTCCAGCCCTCATTTGACCCTGCTGATTTCGTAGCTGGGGATTCAACACCTGGAACCGATCATCTCGACACTGACTATACCTTTCCCACAGAACCCATTGAGTTCAACACAGAGGTGTTAAACACTACGGATACCAGCTTTGTGGACAGTCTCATTGAGGAAAGCTCAGAAGGAAATGTGTCCATGGACGTTGAGAGCTGTGACGCCAATGCATTTGGACTTGCACTGAATCCATCCTCTGTTGCCTCCAAAATCTCCACCTCTGGTACAGACGTTTCGGGAAAGTCACAGGCAGCAGCGGAGGTTGGTACTGAAGCGATGGGAAGTGTGAACTCCAACGTAGGATCCGCACTTTCTGCCAGTTCTTTTGACCAGGGTCCTTACTCCGGGAGCGACCTGCAAGGACTCGACTTGTCCATGACGGCAGCATCCACCCCAGAGGTCCTAGACCTCTCCACAGGCCACCACACCCCATTGGACCAGCAGACCGAGCCCACAGACCTTTCCACCAGTCAGAAGTCTTCTTCCTCCACATCCCTGCAACAACTTGAGCCAACAGATCTATCCACCAGTCTTAAACTGTCATCAGCGAACCCTCCATCATCAACAGCTGCAAGCGCAGCATCCGTTCCCAGCTCCTCTGCCACAACATCTTCTGCCAGCATTACCCAGCAGTCTACAGGGAGCCTGAAGATCACGGTGAGTTTAGGGAACAACACAGCCAGCATTAAGAGCGGAAAGTCAGACAGTGAAGGCAGTCGCAGTGACGGCTCCACCAAAGTGACTAAGAGAAGAAGCTCAAGCAGAAGCTCTGCAGAGGGCAGCAATGGAGCTGAGAGTAGCGGCAAGAGAAGTCGGGCAGGGGACAAGAAGGACAAAGGGAGCAAAAGGAGAAGATCAGAGGCAGGGGTGTCCCCCCCTCGAGCAGCTGGTGTCGGTCCCAACGGTTCCCGCACTCCTCCAGTTTCCAAAACCTTTACTCCCCCATACAGTACTTCTCCGGCAAGGTCCTACACTCCCCCTGCCAGCCTGCCCGGTGCCTCCTCTCAGCTCCCCATGACGACACAGACTGCGAGGTCCCACACACCTCCAGCCAGCATGCAGAGCTCCCGATCAGGCTCAGGGGGGAAGCCAGCTGCCATGCTGTCCCTGCAGGCGAAGACTGTTGGAGCTATTGGCAAGTCAGGGAGCCTGGGTGGAGGTAAACCCTTGTCTGGGACAGGGAGTGCAAGTCCAATGAGAACAAAAGCTCTGTCGAAATCTCTCTCCGAAGGCAGCAGCAAAGGTGGACAGTCCCCACGATCTAAGTCTCAGTTGTCGGGGTCAGGAAGCAAGTCATCCTCGAGCAAGGACAAACCCTCCAGGATTATGATCACCATCAGTAGGCATCCCTCAGCCTCATCTTCCTACACAGCCACCTTGAGAAATGCTAAGACCGAAAGTGTCAGCAAATCCAGTTCCAGCAAGAGCGCCTCTTCTAAAGGAGGTGATCAGGTTAGAGCGTCCACCCCGACTACGTCAGGCCCCAAACCTGCTTCGTCATCGCCCAAAGTATCCACCCCGACTCCCAAACCTGTGACATCCGGACCAAAAACTATATCTCCGGTGCCCAAACCTGTATCTGGCACGCCCAAAACGGTAACACCCAGTTCCAAAACGTCGTCATCAGGCCTTAAAGTTGCATCTTCCAACCCCAAAGTTGCTGGCCCCACTTCTAAACCTTTAGCATCAGTTTCTAAGTCTGTAACTCAGTCTGCGTCACCAAGCCTCAAGACATCAACTTCTGCACCCAAAACTGTGACATCTGGATCAAAACCGCTTGTGTCAGGGCCAAAAGTAGCTAGCACAGGCTCTAAAACCACATCATCGGGTCTCAAACAGCCTTCAGCTAGTGCCAAAAGTACAACATCAGGGCCAAAACTGGTGAGCAGTCAGTCGAGCAAATCACATCCTGCCACATCGTCCTCTGCAACTGTCTCTTCCAAGGTTGCTGTATCTTCCACTTCTAAAGTATCGACTTCCTCAAAATCCTCCAGCTCTTTGTCCTCGGCAAGCAGCAAGGCCGCCTCTGCAGGACTTGTCACCGCCTCTGCAAACACCTCTGCCTCCACAAAAACAAGCACTGCGCAGAAGGAATCCAGCTCAAAGCAAAGTTCAAGCTCAAGCAAGGCCAAGACCAGCACTGCATTGCCTAAACTGGCCCAGGAGACGTCCCACACCACCACCCGACCTGCTCCTCTTGTCATCTCCACTGCCCCGGCCACTTCTCCAACAGTCAAGTCGACTGTGTCTCCACGTGCGACTCTGTCCTCCCCACCTCTCTCCCGATCCAACTCCAAGTCTCCCATCCGTTCCCGAAAGGGTTCTCTGTCTGCCGTGATAGACAAGCTAAAGAACACCGCCAGCAGCGTGCACGTTAGCAGCATCTCCAACAACGATAGCGTCGTTCTGGTCACAGCTCACGTTAGTCCCACCTCGCAGGCTAGCACAGCTGAAAGTCCGCAAGTCAGCACTGTGTCGTACGGCCACACGTCAAATGGCATCCCTGAGCTGCCTGCCATTAAGGCTGATGTCAAGACCACAAAGGATGCAGTCAAGTCCAAGTCTTCCAATGTGGTGACT